>NC_081143.1:16765015-16920985 GCF_958295425.1 Solea solea | reverse complement strand
CTATTAGAAACACCATACTAATAAAGTGACCTCCAGAACAAAGCATTTATTTGTGGTTTAAAACACTCCTTTGAGTTTTATTCACATGTTAGCATTGCATGATTTCTGCAGATTTGTCTCTTGATGCCAGACACAAACACATGTCGGGACAGACTGTGGCCAAGAGAAAAGGAATTGGGCTTGTAATGGGAGGGTTGCCAGTGCAAATCCCTTGAGGGGTCAAGGGTTGGCGTGCCCCTGAGCAAGGTACCTAATCCCTCCATTGCTCCCCGGGCGCAGATAAGTCCTGCCCAGCTTGTGTGTGTTCACTGCTGGTGTGGATGCAGAGGTCAAATATGTCAAAGGTCTTATCATGGACTGAGACCTGGTCTCACCTGTGGGTGATTTTGACATACTCCTTCATGTATATGAAACCAGTTTGCTTTGTCACATGATGATCCTGCCATAAGCAGCCATTAGAAGATGGAAAACTGGCTACAAGGGGATGAACATGATCAGCAACAATACCCGAGAGGCTGTGGCATGTAAACCATGATTCTTTGGTATAAAGAGGCCTAACATTTGTCAAGAAAACTTTCCCTACACCATTACATCATCCCAAGCAGCCTAGGCTGTTGATACAAGGCAGGCGGGGCCCATGTAAATGCGTCAATTTGACTCTCAATCACAGCTTTGAATTTCTCTTGCTGGGGTGACAGGATCTGGACTGGACACGGTTTTCTGTTGTCAGTAGTCAGTCCACCTCAAGGTTCAGTGGTGCTGCTTATGCAAAGCTGCTTTTCTGCTCATGGCATTTGGTTGTGGCTACCCGAGCTACGATAGTCTTTCTGTCAAGTCTGACCAGTTTCTCACATTCTCCTTTCTCCATTCTCCATTTTCATCTGCAGAATGTCCACTCGGTGAATGCTGGGTTGTTGTTGTTTTTTTGACTCCTTCCAGATGAAATTCGAGAAAATCCCACAGATTGGCAAAAACACTGAAAAGAGCATGTCTGGCATCAGCAATCAGGCCACAGTCAAAGTCACTAAGGTTTTTCCTCTATCCTGATGTTATTGCTGGCACTGCACTGCCACATAACTGACTGACTGACTGACTGACTGACTGAACCAACCCTATAACAGGTAAGTGCTCTTTCTGACTGTGTCCAAAAATAATCACGGAGTTGAAGAAAGAAGCAAAACTTTAAAAGTGATAGACATACATTGGTTTAGAGAGAGACGGCGCTATCAAGGGAAATTTATTTAGGCTTAAACATGGAGCTGCTGTGGGCACACAAGCTTTATTGGTCTTTGGGTAGATAATAAGTGCGCTGCATACTGAGAATCGTGCAATTAAAGAGAAATGTCTCAAAAGTTGAAGTTTTGCAGGTTTATTGAATTACATCATTATCTTCTTCTTCTTCTTTTTTAACTCTGGGATGAACAAAAATTCAGCAAGCATTTGAAATGGTTTCAGTGAGCTGTTAAGGCACAGGCGAATTGTACTAGCAATGAAGATTTAAAGTCTGCAAGGTTAAACCTGAAAATATACCCACATTATTTAATCATTAGATATTAGTTATTTTGCTAAATTTATAGGTACATTTTTATTGGAAGAGGCCAGAGGAGATGGGAGATTATTTCACCACATTAGGGTTAAAGCAGCCATAAATATCACTACAGATATTGTGCAGGAAATGTCAAAGGCATGAGCCTTGTACCTCATTAAAACAACTCAAAGAAACAACACAATAAATACGACCTATAAAATTCAAGCAGTAAAGTAAAATGGGTTCCCGTGAACGGAATTTAAAATGTACAAAAAGCCATTTGGACTTCATTATAAATGAGGAAGAGATGAAAGGAGATTATGCAGTAATACAGGTGCAATATTTGCAAACATCAGCCGAACAAAAGAATACTGAGTTCCATGGTGCCCAGACTTTCAGAGTTCAAAGGGATAGCTCATATTTTTTGTATTGTTGGTTTGGTATGGCTGTGTCACTTAGCTAAATCAGAGACAAAGCATTTCACGCACTTAAGTCAGGAGGCAGCAGTGGATCAGAAAATCCTGTGTACAATGATAAACAATCATTCTAGTCCAGCTTTTTCCAACAGTCCAAACGCTCACATATTGGGGTTAGGTTTGAATTGAAAACTCCTGGAAACAGAAACAGAGACCGTGGAAAACAATAACAACTTTTTACTTTGTGACTGGTTCTTACCAGCCACAACTCTCAACAATTGGTGAAAAGGGTCTTTACAATATACACTCAGTTTCAGTTTGTCGTCATTCTAATAAAATAAACAAAGCAAACTACTGCAGAGGACAATCTGCTTCCTGTTTACACCGACATGCACCGGGTTTTACCTATTACCTCTGATACAGAGCTCAAATGCGCAGTAGTAATGTAGTCTAATCTGCCCATAGATGTGAATGTGAGTGTGAACACTTGGTTGTCACACTTTGTATAGATAATGACTGGTAAGTGATTTGGACCATTAGCTAAATAGAATGATAGGTTTGTTGGAGCAGCATGGAGTAACTATTGTCCACCTCCCTTGACTGAAACAAAAATGCAAACAGACCCCAATGCTTTATTTCCCCTTTCCTCAACAAATGATTGTCATCACACTCTCCTGTTTTCCATCATACAATAATTCTTCATTTTTTAAGTAGAAGACTAGTGTAAGTCTTATTCTGCTTCTGTTAGCTTTTTGTTTGTATCTTACCCCATTACAGTTTCTCCATTTCCTCTCCACCTATAAACCCACAGAAGCAATTTTATAGAATCTTGATTGTTCATTCTTTGGCCTCACACAGACAGTGTACACATAGAAACTCAAAAGTATCTCTCAGGGTTAATCTCCAGGAGGCTGACCATTAGGCTCCAGCCAAGGTTGCCTTGGTGACATGATGGAGAGCCTCACTGGAAGCATTTAGCCAGCTTCATCACTCCCTACCCTGAGCCCTGTGTGTGTGTGTGAGTCCCTCGCTCTCTTTCTGTATGTGTGTAAGTCTGCACTTAGATTAGAAGCAAGGCAGTGATCAGAGCCAGACAGTATAGACGGTAGGGGAGCACTGAAGTGGAGGTCTGTCAGTGTGTGTGTGCTGTGGTGTGGGTGCACTGTATATCAATAAAAATAACAATAAGCCGAGGAATCAAGACCACAGATGTTTGCAACTGTGTCGATTTCTACATTTGTTTTAAATTAGATCAGTGTGTTTTCATGTACAGCGAGGAACTGCTTGATTGAGTCTTGAAAATAGCAACTAAACCCCTTCTTCTCTGCCTAATTCCTGATTTTGAAACCATAACCGTGCCATTGTGAAAGCTCTGTTAGTGGATCATTTGTGGTCACTCTTGCCGCACTTCTCCCTGGCTAATGCTGCTGTGCTGCTGGGTGCCGACAGAGGCAAACTGCTCGATCCATTTCAAAAGTTTGGGCCCAGATTGAAAGAAATCAGAATTCCCCTGTTGGTGCATTTCACTTTGACCTTAGAGAGAAGACACAAAGAGAAAGGAAGAGTCTAAAGCCTCAAACAACATGTCATTTATGAGTAACAAAGACCTGTTTTTCTGTGTTACTGCAGGTATTGAGTCTAAGCAGTCATGACTCATCTGGACAGACGATCCATCTCTTCCAACTTTCCACACGAGTGTGAAGGAGCAGGTGGTGGAGCAGCAACAAGGCTGTGGATTCTTAAAGGAAAACTGCAGTCATTCGTCATACGTGTGTGTGCATGTGTGTGAGGTGGGTGAGGACAGCAGATTATATAGACGTTGGGGGAATGTCTCCTGTTCTGTTTCCATCCATCTTCACAGTGTCCCCAAAATAATAGATAGTATCACAGAGAAAGTATGTGGGTTTTTTTTCCATTCATATAATGTTTCAAGAAACAATGAGCCTATGTAGTTAGAGCTGTATAGTGTTGCTAAAGCGCAAGATCACTACTGGAAGATTAAAAAGTGAAAAAGAATGTTTCTTTTAGATTACTTCTAGCCTTTCTCACACTTAATCTGTCACTTGTTTTGTGATTATGATTACTATATTATAATTAGTGTTACATTTTTTTCCATCTGGTTTCTTGGCGCTACAAAATCTTGTGTAGCTTATGACACGTACCTGATCTTTCCTCATTGGGTCACTAAGTGTATATATTAGCCTTAATGCTTTTAGTCTACAGCTTGCAAATTAACATTTTCAAAGGCAATTACCCACAATCCTTCAAAGAGTGATTAATCATTGCAAATGAGCAACGGGTAAGTACCTACTGCTGATATGAACCCTATATTAGTCACGTATATAATGTATGCAGATATATTTCAATCCTGAGCCGGCATGCATGTATATTAATCATGCACTCATCAAAAATGTCTCTGTGGCTGAACACATCGCTTCGGAGTAACAGCCTGCTGCTTTTAACTTGCACCTTCCTAAGAGGTGAATCTGCTTGTTCATGTCAAACAGTTGTTGTTAATCATGAAAATGTCACTTGTCTCTTTGTGTCATAAATCAAACAGAGCTTAAGGTTTGTGTTTTACAGTGTGTGTGTGGCAAGGTTGTCATTTATATCCCTCTCATTATTCATCTATAGGTGGGTTTCCATCCGTCTGTTTCTATGCACATTTTTCGATTCGCGACAGGAAACAGGAAAATCAGAAAAGGTATTGAAATAACGTTTCGAGCTCGCCGACCATAGAAATGTTGGCGTGTCAACAAAAAGTAGTAGATGCAACACGAACGCAACGAAAAGGTGTTTTCAAGTGACATCCTTCCCACTTCCACCTTTTGCTGAACTAAAAAGAACTGCTGATTCAGCAGCTACATCCCTACTGTACTGTATGTGTGGACTGATGAGAAAGACACAGCATTCCTTAGTGAAGGAAACAAAAATAACTGTAATGAGCTGAAGCAGCAACAACACACTACAGAACCATATATATATATATATATAGCTCTTCATATCATCTACTTGCTCCTTGTTATCCTTCTGTGGACTTTTGCACCACCTACTGCTTGTCTTGGTTCACTATAACTCCCAATATTTAAATATAGGTAAGTTCACATTTTGATTAAGCTTATCTTTGAAAATGTAGCTTAAATGTGTGGAAACCAAGCTTGTATAACAGTTTTTTTTGTGAAAATGCTGGTTTATCGCATCCAGCAATAGAAATGTCGATTTTCCTTTTTTCCCACTATACCTGCAAATATATATTACATTTTTATTACACACAAGCTCATCATTTTTAAAGTAAAATAACAAAATCGATCTCAATAATTCTTAACCGCTTATCCTTCAGACAGGGTCGTCTCTGGACAGGTCACCAACCGAAAGGTCATCACACAGAGACAAACAACCATTCATAACTACACACACACACACACGTGGGGAACATGCTAACTGAGTACAGATAAGCCCTTGTTCAAACTGGAATTCAATCTTCTGTGAGACATCAGTGCTAACCACTGCACCACTGTGTGCTCTAACTCAAACACTAAATCAATCAGACAACGTACTTTCAGTGGAAAACGTAAAGCAAATTTAAAACAACAACAATCAGCTCAGCTGGTTACACAAATGAATTATGTTCATTCAACTGCACACATTTTAACTCCACTTCGAATTAACATGATACAAAAAAATCTGTCTGTGTTTTACCACATCTAGTAATAAATACACGTGTATTCTTTAGTAACTTCATGTTGTTTTCGGTTCAGAATGTGTTAACGCTGTACGCCAATCAGTGGTTGTTCATTTACTGATCTCATGAGGAAAATGAGATCTGTATCCAGAAGCTCATAATTATGAAATGGGCCTCTCAGGATTATAGTTGTCTGTTCTGTCATAAGTACAAACATCACAATCATTATCAGGGCTGCGTCTGTGTGTGTGTGCGTGCATGTGTGTGTGTGTGTGTGTGTGTGTGTGTGTGTGTCAGTGAGGGGCACTTTACTGACCTTAAAGGGAGCCTTTGGTGCAGAAAACCCACTTGACCTGCTATTATACACTCAATCTGTCAAGAGCCACAGTGTCACCTTGGGTCAATGGCTAATAATTGATGCAATTGGTTGTGTTTGTGTTGCTGCCACAAGCAGCGTTTTTATTTAAGTTATAAATGCCCCACTATCCCAAAGAATGGACAATGAATCCACATAAATGCTATCTTATCTTGTTGTCTAAACTCCAGTGTTGTACCAGTAAAACTTTGTGTCTGTCGTTCTGTGTTTTCATCTACATCCACTGCCTTCATTTGTCGACATGTTTTGAGAATGTGTTAGTTTGGACAGAGCTTTACAGGCATTGTTACTAGACAAATGTGACCAGAGGTTTCCGTTTTGATGTTGTGATCAGCAGTGAGTCCAGAACAGTATAAGCAGTGAAAGCAGATTTACTGTAAATATGCAGTGTCAGGTTTAACACAATGGTAACATTATTAATATAACATAATTAATATGTAACATGTCAACGCTCTGCTTACTATAAATCCTGTGAGTGTATTTCCTATTAATTGGCCTGCCTTCATTGATTATGGGAATAGCAATGAGCTTTAAGTGGAAAGAAACTAAAATCCCCGTAGATTCCGTCCTTCATGCAGTGTTGTGTTTTGAAGGTTATTCGTTTATTCAGTTAAGAGTGTGGTGCGTGCGTGCGTGTGTGCATGCATGCGTGCATGCTGAGGTTAAGCAGTATCAGAACTGTATTGCTATACTGAATGGGGGCAGAAACCAGTCAGAACTACCCCTCACTCACACACACACACACACAGCCTGCACGCATTCTCATAAATAAACATGTTTATAAAATATATATATATATATATATATATATATATATATATATAATTTTGCGATGTACAACTGCACACTGAAATTACCATTCATCCATCTTCTACTGCTTTATCCTCCATATGAGGGTCGCAGGTGCCAATCCCATGGGGTGAAAGGCGGGGTACACCCTGGACAGGTCGCCAGTCCATCACAGGCACTGAAATTAACCATGAATATCATTTCTCCAGCTCAAAGCATTAATGACCCTTATTTAACCGCCTGCATCTTTTTCTGTGCTGTTTTGGAGATTCCCACTGGTGTCTTTGGCACAATGTGGGTTTTGGTTTTATGGCATTTTTAACAAGTTGCCTTACATCGCACATAATGAATAGCACTAGACACTTTAATAATAGTTTTCATATGCATATTTGCATCTTTAAATAATTGGTATTTATTGGATGCCTTTACTTTGATTGCAACAAAACAATTGTGTGCTGACATGACTGAATGATGAAATCTATTAGGTTCTGAGATAACCTAAATATTGTGTGGATACTGTATGTGTGCTGCAGGTATCAAAGGTTAGAGGAATTCTGGTGATATAATTTTATCTCAATTGGGATTATGTGGTAATGTTACAATATTAAAATAATAACATGGTAAAATATTTTGTTACAAACACTTGTTCCTATAGATTCCTTTATGTTTGTTTTCGCACCTGCTAATGGTATTACCAGAGCTGACAATCAGGGGAACAGTATAGAAAGGCACCATTTTACTCCAGCTTTTATGCTGCTGCTGCTGCTGCTGCTGCTGTTGTTGTTGTTGTTGTTGTTGTTGTTGTTGTTGTTTTGTGAATAAACAACCATAATTTTTTGATCTGTTTTACCATCACCGTCCATCCTTAGTCACTGTATCATCCAGCCACTTAAATTGTCATTCTAACAGAGCCATTATTCATAACTATTTTCCAGAAAGCATGAGCTTCACTTTTTACAATTCCAGAACCAAATGTGAGCCTTTTACGTGACATAATTGTCACATTAATAAACAACACTGTGAGACCTTAAGCAGGGGTTTCTTCATTCTGCACAGTATATGTATGGCACTGGTTTGGGGTGACACTGGAAAACAATGTGGTAAACTCTGAGGCAAATTGAAAAATGTATCAATAATTAATTATAGTTTTTCAAGGGCAGTGTCAGGTAATTATGTTGTGGTAATAACTTAACAAACCTTTATGTTGCCACAGTGTAAATAAATCATCAAAAAGACCAACAGTGAACTTTGTTTTAATTCAGCATGACACAGTTTTGCTTCTATAGTCACAGTTCTTAGTATTTTCCTGCAAAGCCGACAACTTCTATGTGAGTTACAGGTGTCAGTGTTCATTAGTACAGGCAGAAAATCATCCTAGCAGCTAGTGGTGGAACAATACGTGTATTCGCCCAGTTTCCCCCCAACGACGTAACACAATCACCAAGGCTTGCATGTTGTCATCAAGCCGCTAAAAGCCACTGACTATCGTTAGCAAAGACGAGCCTAGAGATTGCCAGAGCTTGAGGAGACACCAATCTCCTTCAGGTCTTCTGTTTGGGAACACTACAACAGCAGTGGAGAAAGGCAAGTGACGTCAGTGTTCAGCTTTCACATTCACCTTTAAGTTTTGTTCATAGTTTCGGTGCAGCAATGTTGAGGATTATTTTTGCAATGTCTTACCAATACCAATATTCCCATTACCAATCCAGGCCTGAGTAACGCGGCGGCGTCTGCTCTGTCGTCTTGCTCTAACCACGGCTGGCACCATCTTGACATGTTTGGGATCAGAGGTCCACAAGCATCCCCTAAAAACCAGGCTCCTATTGGATGACCCCAGCTTTCGATCACACTGCTGTCCACTCATATTTGTCATTCATCATCTACTGTATTTTCCTCTAAATAGGACCGTCATTTACAGAATCGCATCATGGTATTCTGGAAAAATAGCTAAAAAAAAAGAGACCATTATCAGGAACATTATTTTTATTATTTTTTACATACATTTTTTTATGTATATTCCATGTGCTCTCAAACAAAACTCCTCCTTCTGAAGCCTTGAGATTTGCAATTTGCAACTACAGGTTCATCGGTGTCACCTGTTTTCAACTACATTGTCTTAGTGTCATTTGTTTTTGACTTGAATGACAAGTCTACCACAAAGATGTTTTTGTTTGTGTGCAAATAATCGATGCAAAGTCCTGTCCTCATAAACCCTGAACCTTTAGTGACACCCATCCAGACCAGAGAACAATCCTGCTACATGCTATGCTACAGAGCAATGAACATGACAAGAATCAACTTCTTCATTTTTCTTTGTACAGCTGTGGAGGCAGACATAGGAAAACACGTTTTTATTCCAGAGAAGAAAGATTGGGAAACAGCTCGATCTTACTGTAGACAGCATTACACTGATCTTTCCATGGTTTATAGCCAGAGTGACCAAGACAAGCTTTCAGAAGCTGCAGGTGGAAACTATCGTAAGGGATGGATCGGTCTCTACCGAGACGCAAACGACACATGGCATTGGTCAATAGGGGGAGAGGTCCCATACGAAAATTGGAATAGCTCTCAACCAAATAATGATTTGAATATACAGGACACTGTATTCATCCACTCATCTGGAAAGTGGAATGATTTTCAAAGGAGTGAAAAACTGGATTTTTACTGCTTCAGCATAACTGTGGTGGAAATGAGAAGTACCTGGGAGGAGGCTCTAGAGCACTGCAGGGAGACATATACTGATCTTCCCAGCCTGCTCTCTGAGACAGACCGTCACCTGGGCCAGAGAGAAATCAACAAAGCCCAGATCACTGACCCAGTGTGGATTGGCCTGCGTTTTCTGAGTGATCGCTGGATGTGGACGAACAATGACTCTCTGGTGTATGAAGACTGGCCCGAAGGAGACGACCACCGGTGTCCAGAGCGAAAACGCTGTGGTGCTCTAACCACAGATAAAATGTGGGTGAACTTGGACTGTCAGGATAAATTACCCTTCATCTGCATCTGAGAAATTCACCATATTTGCTTGTAAATGGCTTTAAATCAATTGTTTCACTGTCGTTTATTCCAGGAACGAAACGTTAAAATACAGAATATGTAGGCATCAGGTGTATTTAAAGTAAAATCCAACTTGAAACTTTTTTTACTTTTTTACTTTTATTTTTTATATTTTTCTTACTATTTTATTTTATTTTATTTTATTTTATTTTATTTTATTTTATTTTATTTTATTTTTATTTTTATTTTTATTTTTATTTTTATTTTTATTTTTATTTTTATTTTATTTTTATTCTATTCTCATTTCTTAACTGAGCTGTTGTGAATGTGTTTTTCCCCCCTGGGGAATTAAATTCAAAGAAAGTCTAGAGAAGAGATCAGCTGTCATTTCTCATTGTTTTCTTATTTGTGACGCTATTACCCTTCATTATTTTCTTTTTCTGTTGACCGTACCTGACCAACCAGGCCACTGTGTAAGAAAAAAGCCAGGCTGTCATAATTATTAATTAAAAAAATAATGTTATAAAATCTTATATATTTATTTATGGCAATGAACATAAAATCATTGAATCGTTAAATAGACCCATGCTCAACAAGCTTCTACAAAATTGATGTATAAAAATGATTGCTCTCTCAAAGAAATTACAACTCAGACAGTTTTACCAGTTTTGGGACATTATTAGACACTTTTAATTGAGAAAAGAGCCCTTTAACGGGTCAGAGGGCAAAACTGCATGTTCACGGTAGATAGTCACTGAATTTTGACAAAAAGTTTGGAAAAAAATTTTCAAGAGAAGGGTTTGTTTCATTTGACCAACAGTGCAGTGGTATCTACATATGATGGAACAACTCCCTGGCAGTTACTAACACTGCAAATCTCTTCTCATGTTGCTCTTCTCCTATGTCAACACCTGGATATTATATTATAGTTGTGTGTGCATTTACCTGTGTGTGTGTGTGTGTGTGTGTGTGTGTGAGATAAAAGAGGACTTTTTTTGCTTTGTGCAAGCTTAAAATGTTGTATAAAACTCTCCTCTCAGCAAGTAATTGTACTTAATTCTTATATTGACTTGTATTCATACTGTCTTGACAAATATTAAAGCATTTCAATCCAAAAAAAAGTTTATGTTTATTTATTTTACCTCTATGGTTCTTTGGTTCATGACTTGACAGACAAGAAGGAAAAACTAAGACTAACTCAAAATGTTGTACTTACAATAATAATACTTCAAGGAAGCCTTTTAATAGTTTTACCAGGCCTTGGTAATCAGAAATCCTCTGCGTGTCTGTGTGTGTGATTGAACTATTTGATCATATCCAGTAACATATTCTAGCCTCATTTTAAAAGGTGGAGTGTGTGATTACATTAGGTTTTTTCTGGTGAACTGCACTGTGCACTGTGTCCTTGGTCTTCATTTCCTTCAGGGTTACTACCTCTGTTAGCAGCTCAAGGTGCCCGGTTGAGTGGAATAGGCTGTTTTTCTCAGAGGTGATTATCTGTATTCATTTTACATTAAACATCCCTTCTGCATCTCATCAGTTTGCCCCCACATGCACATCAGCCCTCACTTGTGCAGACTTATTATGTACAGAAATAAATCATAATAAATAAATATTATCTAAGATACAAAAGTGTGTGTTTTGAAGCTACAGTAATTACTAACAGAATTTGGCGTTATTTATGTGGAATTCTTGGAAAGAACCATAAAGAAAGAATTTAGAGAGCTGTTTTAATGTTGCTATGATTGCTTACATTGTTTTTACATTGGTTGTGAATATGTTGTATGTTGTATGTTGTTTGTAAATGTGTTTTTCTTAGGGTGTTGACTTCTCTTGCAGCAACGTTGGTCTTTGCCTCCTGCCCAGGGACGCCAAATGAATATTACCCTGGTGCAGCCACTACACTGCACCAGTCTGTATACAGACAATGCCTCTGTATACATACATTCCAGGAACGAAACGTTAAAATACAGAATATGTAGGCATCAGGTGTGTTTAATTCAACTTCAAATCCAACTTGAAAGTCTAGAGAAGAGATCAGCTGTCACTTCTCATTGTTTTCTTATTTGTGACCAGTGTTTGGAATAACGCCGTTTAAAAGAACGGCGTTATTTTTTCCAGAAACGGGGTAATCTAACTAATTACTTTTCCCGTCGTTACAGCGCCGTTAATGTTACTGGACGTAAAATGCGGTGCGTTACTATGCATTGATTGAATAAACTTTGTAATCACAACGCACCCCTGGCTCACAGCTAGTGAGGAGGCGGGTTAATAACGAGGTAAGCGATTATGATCGACCAAGGCAGAGTCACGTCTCACGCATTCCAGCATACGCGCCACACACACACACACACACACACACACGACAGCTAAACAGAGAATCGATGAAGCAGCAGAGATGGCGAGTCAGGACTCTGATGTAAAGTTGGCATTTTCATTGTTTGTGGCGATAAAATCACTTCTTCAAGTTCATTGTGATGAAAGGCAAGAACGTACATGTAATGTGTACATTATGCGTGTGCCATTATCTCGCAACGGCACACGCATCTACAAAGTTAGTTGCCAAAAACACCGATTATTGAGAGTTTGATTTATTTAATTAAGAATAAGACTACAGAGCTAAACAAACTTTTTTGTTGTTTAAAAGTTTCCTTTTGTTGTCTCAGGTTGAGAGAGTTTGATCTCATTTGCTAGAGTTAAATGCACTTTATATGGTGTAACTGTTGACTTTTCTTACAAAGATAATACTTGAAGTGCAGGATAAACATGTTGCTGTCTGTAGACGTGCAATAAATATAGAAAGTTATGTACAAACTGTACATGTCTGTTCTACTCATTTTAACTGACTTGTGAAAACTACACAAAAAAATCCAAATTCTTTGACATATAGCAACTTTTTTTTAACAGTAACGCAAATAGTTACTTTCCCTGGTAACAAGTTACTTTTATTATAAAGTAATTCAGTTACTAACTCAGTTACTTTTTTGAACAAGTAGTGAGTAACTATAACTAATTACTTTTTTAAAGTAACGTTCCCAACACTGTTTGTGACACTATTACCCTTCATTATTTTCTTTTTCTGCCGACCGTACCTGACCAACCAGGCCACTGTGGAACAAATTAGTCATTAGCCAGCAGGGGCTCAATTGAAAAAATGATGCTATCAAATCTTGCATATTTATTTATGACAATGAACATAAAATCATGCAAATGTTTAATAGACCTATTCTCAACGACCTTCTACAAAACTGATGTACAAAAATAAAAATATAAAATGTATATATAATGTATAAAAAAGAAATGGCAATTCATATGCAGTTTGGGGATATTGTTAGACACTTGAGAATTGAGAATTGATGCTATGGGCCACACAGCATAGCAAATGTCTTTCTTTCAAAAGTGCATGTGATGATGGTGGGTTGTTTTTTGTTTCCACATAAAGAACTAAAGTGAATAAATGGTTTGTTTATTGGTTCTTCTAAATGATAGATAAAGGTTATATCAAGAGAAAGGTTGGTTTCATTTGACCAGCAGTGCAGCTGTATGTACATATGATGGAACAACTCCCTGGCAGTTACTGACACTGCAAATCTCTTCTCATGTTGCTCTTCTCCTCTGTCAACACTTGGATATTACATTATAGTTGTGTGTGCATTTACCTTTGGTTTCTCAGAGAAAAAAGGGTGGAGAGGAGCTGCCAGGAGCCTGACAGTGCAATATATGTCTCTCCATTCACTCTGCCAGGCAAAAGAGACATTGACATAGGGATGAAATACTACAGTTGTGATATTTAGATTTCCTTCTTTTTTTGCTTTGTGCAAGCTTAAAATGTTGTATAAAACTCTCCTCTCAGCAAGTTCTTGGACTTCATTCTTATATTCACTTGCATTCATACTGTCTTGACAAAAATAAAAAAAAATAATAAAATGTAGTCCAAAAAATACTCTTTATTGCCCATGTTGTTTTGTTTTGTTTTGTTAGTTTATTTATTTTACCTCTATGGTTCTTTACTTCATGACTTGATGGACAAGAATGAAAAACTAAGACTAACTCAAGATGTTGTATTTATTAAAACAATAATAATACTGCAAGGAAGCATTTTAATAGTTTTACCAGGCCTTGTTAATCAGAAATCCTCCTCTGTTTGTGTTGGGGTGTGCGTGTGTGCATGCGTGTGTGTCGTTTACCTGGCCTTCTATCTTTAAAGAACGACATGGTGGTGCAATGACGGTGCAGGTAGAGACTCCGCCGACACAAGACTTAGAACAAAGAGGATTTTATTGGTCACAAGTCAAGCATCGTGTCAAGCACTGCAGTTCGCTTGAGAGAGTGTGTTTCAGCCGAATCTCAGAACAACTCAGAATCTCAGGACCATTTGATTTAAAGGTTCTCACATCATCATCACATACATCACATGTCCCCTTTCTCCTGTTTTTCTGGGGCCTCGTATAATGAAAGACATGTTGTCTCTGGACATTTCATACGGTCTCTTGACATTAAATCACAACAACAACTTGGACAATGGTGCCAGCTTTTCAAACAAGAGACATCTGTACTTCCTTGATGCGCCATGTCCAGAACAGAGCCACAGGCTTCAGTTCTAAACATGTTGTATAACTATCCTGCGTCGAACCCCGAGAATGACCTTTCTCCTAAGGGATCTCGTGTTTGCTTCTTAATGTCCATCTTTAATACATTCAGAATTAAAGATTAGCATTTCAGAATTAAAGAGTAGCTGTGCTAATGTGTTCATGAGGGTGCGTGTGCGTGCGTGTATGTGTGTGTGTCGGTGAGGGGCACTTTACTGACCTTTGGGACAGAAAACACACTTGACCTTCCACTGGACTTGCTATTATACACTCAATCTGTCAAGAGCCACAGTGTCACCTTGGGTCAATGCCTACTCATTGATGCAATTGGTTGTGTTTGTGCTTTTTTCACAAGCAGCGTTTTATTTAAAGGCGACATAGACCGGAAGCTCCAATTAACGCTGCGTTTGTGTGTGTGTCTCTGCGTCATTACCTCGTTTATGAAACCCTAAAGTTTCAGAACAAACAGTTCAGCCACTGCTGAGAAATAGTGTTGTATTGTTTTCCTGGGCTCTGCGAAGCGGATCGACACTTCCGTATGTTGATGTCGTCATCAGAAATCCTCACCACTCCTCTCACCACCGTAGCGCCTCCCGGTGCGGGCACTAGTCCGGGCACATCCGGTTGCGTACATGCAATCGCAGAAGAAGAAGAACTACTCTCGTTGTAGCTGCTGAGATGCAGAGCATCCACCGTGCCAGAGGGGGAGCTGTGTATCTGAGAGCTGGCCTACCAATTACGGCACTTCCAGGTACCTGGCCAATCACAGGACAGTGGGAAAGCTCTCGTTGGCTGGCCAATCACAACACAGTCCACATTCTGGGGGTGTGGTTTTGGTCTGAAACAGCACGGCTGATGAGAGCGTCAGTGAGGAGATATTTTGGTCGGCTCATTTGCAGCGACTAGGAGGTTTTTAACCATGAAAACAAGTTAATATATGTTAGTAGACCTCCATAACTAACATATATGTGTGATACAAGCATTCGATGTCACCTTTAAGTTATAAATGCCCACTTTCCCCAAAGAATGCACAATGAATCCACATAAATGCTATCTTATCTTGTTGTCTGAGCTCCAGTGTCGTACCAGTAAAACAATAATCACTGCGCTGTGTTAGTGGGATTGCATGCACTTGTATCCTATGTGAATGTTTGTTTTTTATTTGTTAAGTTAAAGTTAAAGTTTGATTATTTCCGTGGACAAATCTCCCTCATGTCATGTCATCAATTTTAAACTGTCGACAGACACAGAACTCTGTGTCTGTCGTTCTGTGTTTTCATCTACATTCACTGCCTTCATTTGTCGACATGTTTTGAGGAGGTGTTAGTTTGGACAGAGCTTTACAGGCATTGTTACTTGACAAAAGTGACCAGAGGTTTCCGTTTTGATGTTGTGATCATCAGTGAGTCCAGAACAGTATAAGCAGTGAAAGCAGATTTACTGTAAATATGCAGTGTCAGGTTTAACATAATGGTAACATTATTAATATAACATAATTAATAAACACTCTGCTTACTATAAATCCTGTGCGTGTGTTTCCCATACATTGATCTGCCTTCATTGATTATATTTTAAACTCCTTCTTCTGAAGCCTTGAGATTTGCGATCTGGTGGGCGTGTTGCAACTACAGGTTCATAGGTGTCACCTGTTTTTTTAACTCTGAACATTGTCTTAGTGTCATTTGTTTTTCTCTTTGAGTGACAAGCCTACCATGAATATGTTTTGTGTGTGTGTGTGTGCAAATAGGTCAATGCAAAGTCTTTTCCTCATAAACCCTGAACCTTTAGTGACACCCATCCAGACCAGAGAACAATCCTGCTACATGCTATGCTACAGAGCAATGACCATGACAAGAATCAACTTCTTCATTTTTCTTTGTACAGCTGTGGAGGCAGACATAGGAAAACATGTTTATATTACAGAGAAGAAAGATTGGGAAACAGCTCGATCTTACTGTAGACAGCATTACACTGATCTTTCCATGGTTTATAGCCAGAGTGACCAAGACAAGCTTTCAGAAGCTGCAGGTGGAAACTATAGTAAGGGATGGATCGGTCTCTACAAAGATGAAAAGGACACCTGGCAGTGGTCAGTAGGGGGAGAGGTCCCATACCTAAATTGGGGTACAAATCAACCAAATAATCTTTGGCAAGAACAGGACGCTGTACACCTATTCCCATCTGGAAAGTGGAACGATTGGAGAAGGAGTACAAAAATGGATTTTTACTGCTTCAGCATAACTGTGGTGGAAATGAGAAGTACCTGGGAGGAGGCTCTAGAGCACTGCAGGGAGACATATACTGATCTTCCCAGCCTGCTCTCTGAGACAGACCGTCACCTGGGCCAGAGAGAAATCAACAAAGCCCAGATCACTGACCCAGTGTGGATTGGCCTGCGTTTTCTGAGTGATCGCTGGATGTGGACGAACAATGACTCTCTGGTGTATGAAGACTGGCCCGAAGGAGACGACCACCAGTGTCCAGAGCGAAAACGCTGTGGTGCTCTAACCACAGATAAAATGTGGGTGAACTTGGACTGTCAGGATAAATTACCCTTCATCTGCATCTGAGAAATTCACCATATTTGCGTTTAAATGGCTTTAAATACATTTTTTCACTGTCGTTTATTCCAGGAACAAAACGTTAAAATACAGAATATGTAGGCATCAGGTGTATTTAATTCAACTTCAAATCCAACTTGAAAGTCTAGAGAAGAGATCAGCTGTCATTTCTCATTGTTTTCTTATTTGTGACGCTATTACCCTTCATTATTTTCTTTTTCTGTTGACCGTACTTGACCAACCAGGCCACTGTGTAAGAAATGAGTCATTAGCCAGCAGGGGCTCAATTGAAAAAAAGCCAGTCTCTCATAAACAAGTGAAAAAATTATGTTGTCAAATATTGCATATTTATTTAAGACAGTGAACATAAAATCATGCAAATGTTTTAGACCTATGCTCAACAAGCTTCTACAAAATTGACAGTTTGGGGACATTGTTAGACACTTGAGAATTGAGAATTGATGCTATGGGCCACACAGCATAGCAAGTGTCTTTCTTTACTGAGTCAGAGGGCAAAAGTGCATGTCCACAGTAGATAGTCACTCAATTTTTACAAAAAGATGGATGAGAGAATTTGTTATCTTACCTGATGGTGTTTCTTTTTCCACATAAAGAACTAAAGTGAATAAATGGTTTGTTTATTGGTTCTTCTAAATTATAGATAAAGGTTATATCAAGAGAAAGGTGTGTTTCATTTGACCAGCAGTGCAGTGGTATGTACATATGATGGAACAACTCCCTGGCAGTTAATGACACTGCAAATCTCTTCTCATGTTGCTCTTCTCCTCTGTCAACACTTGGATATTACATTATAGTTTTGTTTGCATTTACCTTTGGTTTCTCAGAGAAAAAAGGGTGGAGAGGAGCTGCCAGGAGCCTGACAGTGCAATATATGTCTCTCCATTCACTCTGCCAGGCAAAAGAGACATTGACATAGGGATGAAATACTACAGTTGTGATATTTAGATTTCCTTCTTTTTTTTGCTTTGTGCAAGCTTAAAATGTTGTATAAAACTCTCCTCTCAGCAAGTTCTTGGACTTCATTCTTATATTCACTTGCATTCATACTGTCTTGACAAAAATAAAAAAAATAATAAAATGTAGTCCAAAAAATACTCTTTATTGCCCATGTTGTTTTGTTTGGTTTTGTTTTGTTTTGTTTGTTTTGTTTTGTTAGTTAGTTTATTTATTTTACCTCTATGGTTCTTTAGTTCATGACTTGACAGACAAGAAGGAAAAACTAAGACCAACTCAAGATGTTGTGTTTATTAAAACAATAATAATACTGCAAGGAAGCATTTTAATAGTTTACCAGCCCTTAGTAATCAAAAATCCTTCTTCTGAAGCCTTGAGATTTGCGATCTGGTGGGCGTGTTGCAACTACAGGTTCATAGGTGTCACCTGTTTTTTTAACTCTGAACATCGTCTTAGCGTCATTTGTTTTTCTCTTCGAGTGACAAGTCCACCATGAAGATGTTTTTGCGTGTGTGCAAAAAATTCAATGCACATGCAAAGTCTTTTCCTCATAAACCCTGAACCTTTAGTGACACCCATCCAGACCAGAGAACAATCCTGCTACATGCTATGCTACAGAGCAATGACCATGACAAGAATCAACTTCTTCATTTTTCTTTGTACAGCTGTGGAGGCAGACATAGGAAAACACGTTTTTATTACAGAGAAGAAAGATTGGGAAACAGCTCGATCTTACTGTAGACAGCATTACACTGATCTTTCCATGGTTTATAGCCATAGTGACCAAGACAAGCTTTTAGAAGCTGCAGGTGGAAACTATCGTTGGGCATGGATCGGTCTCTACAAAGACCAAAACAACATCTGGCAGTGGTCAATAGGGGGAAATAGTCCATACAGAAATTGGGCTAGCTCTCAACCAGATAATCATTGCCAAAATGAGGACACTGTACACCTATTCCCATCTGGAGAGTGGAATGATTTGCAAAGGAGTGAAGAACTGGATTTTTACTGCTTCAGCATAACTGTTGTGGAAATGAGAAGTACCTGGGAGGAGGCTCTAGAGCACTGCAGGGAGACATATACTGATCTTCCCAGCCTGCTCTCTGAGACAGACCGTCACCTGGGCCAGAGAGAAATCAACAAAGCCCAGATCACTGACCCAGTGTGGATTGGCCTGCGTTTTCTGAGTGATCGCTGGATGTGGACGAACAATGACTCTCTGGTGTATGAAGACTGGCCCGAAGGAGACGACCACCAGTGTCCAGAGCGAAAACGCTGTGGTGCTCTAACCACAGATAAAATGTGGGTGAACTTGGACTGTCAGGATAAATTACCCTTCATCTGCATCTGAGAAATTCACCATATTTGCTTGTAAATGGCTTTAAATCATTTTTTTCACTGTCTTTTATTCCAGGAACAAAACGTTAAAATACAGAATATGTAGGCATCAGGTGTATTTAATTCAACTTCAAATCCAACTTGAAAGTCTAGAGAAGAGATCAGCTGTCATTTCTCATTGTTTTCTTATTTGTGACGCTATTACCCTTCATTATTTTCTTTTTCTGTTGACCGTACCTGACCAACCAGGCCACTGTATAAGAAATTAGTCATTAGGCAGCAGGGGCTCAATTGAAAAAAGCCAGTCTCTCATAATCAAGTGAAAAAATTATGTTGTCAAATTTTTCATATTTATTTAAGACAATGAACATAAAATCATGCAAATGTTTTAGACCTATGCTCAACAAGCTTCTACAAAATTGACTGTTTGGGGACATTGTTAGACACTTGAGAATTGAGAATTGATGCTATGGGCCACACAGCATAGCAAGTGTCTTTCTTTACTGAGTCAGAGGGCAAAAGTGCATGTCCACAGTAGATAGTCACTCAATCTTTACAAAAAGATGGATGAGAGAATTTGTTATCTTACCTGATGGTGTTTCTTTTTCCACATAAAGAACTAAAGTGAATAAATGGTTTGTTTGTTGGTTCTTCTAAATTATAGATAAAGGTTATATCAAGAGAAAGGTGTGTTTCATTTGACCAGCAGTGCAGCTGTATGTACATATGATGGAACAACTCCCTGGCAGTTACTGACACTGCAAATCTCTTCTCATGTTGCTCTTCTCCTCTGTCAACACTTGGATATTACATTATAGTTGTGTGTGCATTTACCTTTGGTTTCTCAGAGAAAAAAGGGTGGAGAGGAGCTGCCAGGAGCCTGACAGTGCAATATATGTCTCTCCATTCACTCTGCCAGGCAAAAGAGACATTGACATAGGGATGAAATACTACAGTTGTGATATTTAGATTTCCTTCTTTTTTTGCTTTGTGCAAGCTTAAAATGTTGTATAAAACTCTCCTCTCAGCAAGTTCTTGGACTTCATTCTTATATTCACTTGCATTCATACTGTCTTGACAAAAATAAAAAAAATAATAAAATGTAATCCAAAAAATACTCTTTCTTATTGCCCATGTTCTTTTGTTTTGTTTTGTTTATTTATTTTACCTCTATGGTTCTTTAGTTCATGACTTGACTGACAAGAAAGAAAAACTAAGACTAACTCAAGATGTTGTATTTATTAAAACAATAATAATACTGCAAGGAAGCATTTTAATAGTTTACCAGCCCTTGGTAATCAAAAATCCTTCTTCTGAAGCCTTGAGATTCGTGATTTGGTGGGCGTGTTGCAACTACAGGTTCATAGGTGTCACCTGTTTTTAACTTTGAACATCGTCTTAGTGTCATTTGTTTTTCTCTTCGAGTGACAAGTCCACCATGAAGAGGTTTTTGCGTGTGTGCAAAAAATTCAATGCACATGCAAAGTCTTTTCCTCATAAACCCTGAACCTTTAGTGACACCTTAGGAAAACACATAGGAAGACATTCCTACAGACATAGGAAAACATGTTTTTATTACAGAGAAGAAAGATTGGGAAACAGCTCGATCTTACTGTAGACAGCATTACACTGATCTTTCCATGGTTTATTGCCAGAGTGACCAAGACAAGCTTTCAGAAGCTGCAGGTGGAAACTATCGTTAGGGATGGATCGGTCTCTACCGAGACGCAAACGACACATGGCAGTGGTCAATAGGGGGAGAGGTCCCATACGAAAATTGGAATAGCTCTCAACCAAATAATGATTTGAATATACAGGACACTGTATTCATCCACTCATCTGGAAAGTGGAATGATTTGCAAAGGAGTGAAGAACTGGATTTTTACTGCTTCAGCATAACTGTGGTGGAAATGAGAAGTACTTGGGAGGAGGCTCTAGAGCACTGCAGGGAGACATATACTGATCTTCCCAGCCTGCTCTCTGAGACAGACCGTCACCTGGGCCAGAGAGAAATCAACAATGCCCAGATCACTGACCCAGTGTGGATTGGCCTGCGTTTTCTGAGTGATCGCTGGATGTGGACGAACAATGACTCTCTGGTGTATGAAGACTGGCCCGAAGGAGACGACCACCAGTGTCCAGAGCGAAAACGCTGTGGTGCTCTAACCACAGATAAAATGTGGGTGAACTTGGACTGTCAGGATAAATTGCCCTTCATCTGCATCTGAGAAATTCACCATATTTGCTTTAAGTGGCTTTAAATACATTTTTTCACTGTCTTTTATTCCAGGAACGAAACGTTAAAATATAGAATATGTAGGCATCAGGTGTATTTAATTCAACTTCAAATCCAACTTGAAAGTATAATAAAGTTCAATTCAATTCAATTCAAAGAAAGTCTAGAGAAGAGATCAGCTGTCATTTCTCATTGTTTTCTTATTTGTGACGCTATTACCCTTCATTATTTTCTTTTTCTGTTGACCGTACCTGACCAACCAGGCCACTGTGTAAGAAAAAAGCCAGGCTGTCATAATTATTAATTAAAAAAATAATGTTATAAAATCTTACATATTTATTTATGGCAATGAACATAAAATCATTGAATCGTTAAATAGACCCACGCTCAACAAGCTTCTACAAAATTGATGTATAAAAATGATTGCTCTCTCAAAGAAATTACAACTCAAACGTAGTTTTGGGACATTATTAGACACTTTTAATTGAGAAAAGAGCCCTTTAACGGGTCAGAGGGCAAAACTGCATGTTCACGGTAGATAGTCACTGAATTTTGACAAAAAGATTGGAAACATTTTTTATCTGACCTGATGTATTGTTCTAAATTATAGTTAAAGGTTATATCAAGAGAAAGGTGTGTTTCATTTG
Organism: Solea solea; assembly: GCF_958295425.1. Taxonomy (NCBI): domain Eukaryota; kingdom Metazoa; phylum Chordata; class Actinopteri; order Pleuronectiformes; family Soleidae; genus Solea; species Solea solea. The sequence goes on along the minus strand of NC_081143.1, from coordinate 16,898,851 downwards.
ACCAACAGTGCAGTGGTATCTACATATGATGGAACAACTCCCTGGCAGTTACTGACACTGCAAATCTCTTCTCATGTTGCTCTTCTCCTATGTCAACACCTGGATATTATATTATAGTTGTGTGTGCATTTACCTGTGTGTGTGTGTGTGCGTGTGTGTGTGTGTGTGTGTGTGTGTGTGTGTGTGTGTGTGAGAAAAAAAAGTACTTTTTTTGCTTTGTGCAAGCTTAAAATGTTGTATAAAACTCTCCTCTCAGCAAGTTCTTGTACTTAATTCTTATATTGACTTGTATAAATATTGACTTGTATTAAATAAATGTGTTTTTCTTCGGGTGTTGACTTCTCTTGCAGCAACGTTGGTCTTTGCCTCCTGCCCAGGGACGCCAAATGAATATTACACTGGTGCAGCCACTACACTGCACCAGTCTGTATACAGACAATGCCTCTGTATACATACATAAACATTATACCCTTAATCACATTTATTATTGTAAGATCAAGGTGCTAGTAGACTGGTATCTTCAGCTCAGGCTAGCAAGGTTTGTGCCAAGCTAAATAACTCAGACGACGGAAACAGATTTAAATTTACTGGCCAAATTATTCTTATTTTAAGTGCCCCAACTTATATCACACCACCGTTGTTTCACTGTATTGTCTCGTCAACTGTGAAGTCATGATGTAGGGCTAAAAAAGCCTCTCCCTCTCATTTGCTCTGTAATTGAAATCTGATCAAGCTTATGCATCGCTATTATGGCAGTGTAATACATGAAATATCTGTAAGGCCCTTTTTCACTGCCCCAGGTGGACAAAAAATTATGCTGTGAACCTGTCAGGTAAGGCACTCAGTAGAAGGAGATACTCTACCACAACTGTGAGGGAAGCAGATGGGAGTAGGGCGAGGAAGCTGAGAGGGGCCATTTATCTTCATAAGACTCTCATTCCATCAGTGTTGGAGGAAGCAGAGGGAAGAGGGAAGGAAAGAGAGGAGAGGGAAATCAAGGATGGAGAGGGTAGAGAGGGTTATCTGTAAATGTTGAAAAGGAGATATCTGTGTTGTCTGCTGCTGCTGCTGCTGCTGCTGAGGGACAGTTGTGTTTGTCATCAGTTTATGTAGCGCATCCCCATGGTGTTGGGAAAGAAAATCATGTGCGAATGTGAGAAATGCGGAAGCTGAGAACAGATGGAAAAAGAGGAGGCCAATGAGGAGTTAGGAAAGAGAAGATGGCCAAGGAGAGGAAGCATGGAAATAGAAAATCCATTCAGCTTTTGTAAAAGTTATGTGCAAAATTATTTTGAAGTCAAGAAAATTTGCTTGTTTTGTCGTTTATACTAAACACATGTACTGTACTGTATCTGTGGGCTGAACAATTAGAAAAGAATAAACGAGAACTGTATACATTCACATGCCCGCACAAAATAAACACATAAACAATGGATACAAATAAATACATATATTGAAAAAATAAATAAAACATAAAATCACAATTAGAAACAACACAATTAGCAACTCTAAAATGCCCAGTCACCTTCAGGTTGTTATGTATTTCCAACACAAGATGATTAGTTTTTGTGTCATTTTGTGTTAATTACCAAGGGCTACAGTCCTCCTGAAAACATTGTACATCTCTTTCCCTAGCAGTACAGGTGGCCCAAGCTTCACAATCTATGTATTTCAAATCAAACACGCCCATATGGGAAATGAAGGATTGAGCGGGTGGTCTAAGGGTAATCCCCACATCCCAGATGAGCAGGATATTTAGGCTTACAAGTCCGCAGGCAGTGCTGCTACTCTACCTGCAAAAAGCTTTTTCCTTCCCTGTCAGTGGGCTGCTGTGAGCCCCAGTAAGTGCTGGGGTGGGAGTGAGCATGGAGGGGTGCCATCTAATCAGGAGGTGATGGGAGACAAAAGCGTGCTCCGAATAAACCCCGATTCAAAGAGGTTGCACTCTGCCCCTCTCAGTCAGGAGAAGGACAGGGGAGAGTGGGAGACAGATGAGGAAAATAGAAAGAGAGAGGCAGAAGGGCCATGAATGGAATCAGGGGGCTTTAACAATAGGTAAGAGGGAGTGAAAAGAGTGTCCCTCAGTCGCTACACCACAGTCAAGATTACAATTAAAATCAGGGATGGTGGAAAAGATGAAGCAAATATTTAATAAGGTTGCAGCAGTTAGTATTCTCATAACACGTTCTGGTATGGATAGGATCAAATCCTGCTCTAAAGGGTTGACCATTTTTGTAAGCTACAGTATTTGGCTCCATCTTGTGGGGCTTGGGGGTAATGTCTGTCTTAAATAGGCATTATATTAACAATAAAAAAGAACTAGAGAAAGCAATTTTGTGACTTAAAATGGTTAGATTACAGTGTTGATATGATGTTTTTTACTACTTTTTAATACTTTGTATATTGTATATTCTTACTGTATATACGCTCAGGGCAGTGTTGTGTGTAATCCTTTCTACAACTTCCACTAGGGGGTGACATTTCTCCAAAGAAGATATTTGTGATTCAAGAAGAAAAAGATGGATGCCTTACTCCAGAATGCTGAGTCCTAAGTCTGACCTTTATACTATAAACTTTGTAGCGTCAGTATACTTTAACTTTTTGTTCCATTGTTGTTGTTTTCAAATAAGAAAAATCACAGAGACCTTTCTATCATCTCAGACCCAAACACGAGTCAGATTCCCATCCCATATGCTTAACTTTTTCCACTGCATCAGCAGAAAAAGCCAGTTTAATCACCCTGTCACCACCACTTGCACTTTTTCTTCACCTCCTTCCTCTCGGGAGATGACTTTTCTCCACAAGTCTCCCATTTGGATAATTATATTGAAATTATACTAGGGAACATATTTCTTTATGTCTTCCCAAATGTATTTATGTATTTTAAATATATGATGATTGTATCATGTAAATTGGTGTGACCTTAAAGTGGTTGGGATGGGTTGAAATGCCAGCAGTCTGTTTTTGTGTGAAATACCATACTGCCAGACTATTAGGCCCCATCAGGGCAGACCAGAGCAGGCAGAAGGGCACTTACTCACTCCTCCCCTTGAAAAAACAAACTCTCTTACCACAAAACACCTGTCGCCCCCTCCTTTCCACACTTCTACTCTCCTTCTTTTCTTTCTTCGCTCTCTCCCCACTCCCTTACCTACTTTAATTCACTGTTCTTTCCTGTTTTACCTCCCCGGCCCATTTCTCCTTTGATGTTTTTTTGGTGTGTGGTATGCCTCACTGGTAACAGGTAAAAAAAAATGCACTGTTCCTGTACAACTACACTAATACAGCACTTTTCAGGTTTTGTGTTGTCCACACTTAAACATAGCCCTGTTGTTTTCAAAATAAAAGGCAGTGGTCAATGATACATGGATAGAATATTTTAAACCATTTAAAGTTTTTAACTTTTTAAAAAAATATGAAAAGAAAATCAAAAATAATAAAAAAGAAACAGGATATTCATAAGAATCAAAATAAAGCAAGTAGAGAGTGTCTTTCTCTTCTTTATATTGCTAAAAATTACTAAGTAATTCAAGTATAATGGCATGTGTGATGTATTTTATATACAGACATAAACATGAACGTAAACATGGAGGTAAAGGAGGGAAATGTGAATATGCTGTGGATGTAGCATAGAAAAGAGGAGACTGATTGATTGGGGGTGACATAGGCCTACAACACACCTGATTATTTTCATGCAGGTGATTTCAATCAGTTGATGACTGCTAGGTCCTCCTCCCTCTCCTCTTCCTCCAGCCAAAGTCAGTGCCACTAATTCGAAGACAAGCCGCATAAATAAGCCGCAAAACGAAAAAAGGTGACGCTGTTTAAGTACAGAAACTCTTCACGGAGGAGGGAACTTAAAAAAAAAAAAAAAGAAAAACTACTGCGGTATCACGTCAGACGCAGAAAGGTTGGTTGCGTGCAAAACTAGATGGCGTGACCTGGTCCAGATTGCTGACTCGTCCAGAATGGTGAGTAACTTTTGTAAAGTTATCTTAACGGTGACTCTGTTGGCTGAATCATGTCATAATAATGGCTTAATTATATGCTCAAAATTAGCCTTAGTGTTAGCCAAGCTGTGCCTCATTTTCCGCTCCATTCTCCTTCATGCTATACTAGCTTATTTCAGCTTTGGCTAAAGCTGTGCTTCATTTTCAGGTAAATTGTGGCTTAATGTTAGTTTAATTTGGTCTAAATTATTCTTAACTCAATGTTTGCCACACTGTGTCTCATTGTCAGCTCAATTCTGCCTTGATACTTGATTATTTGCTTAGTTTTAGCTTTGGCTCAAGCTGTTCTTCATTTTCTCAATTTTGGCTCAATGTTAGCTTTATTAGCTCAATATTAGCCTTGGCTCATTGTTGTCCAAATATTTGAGCCAAAGGTGGCTGAATAATAATAATAATAATTGTTGTTGTTGTTGTTATTATCATTATTATTGTTAATGTGCAGCCTTATGGTTTATTGTTATTGTCACAGCAGGTGAACCATTGGTGTAAACAGGGCTACTAATCATTTTATTTAAATAATCTGATGTATGTTTACATTTGGTGTGCTTCTCAAGTCTCTAAATGATATTCTCAACCCAAAATTATTTTGTTTCAATTACTTTGTTAGATGGAGCAAAGAAATGAGGTGGAAAAATCTGTTAAACTCTCTGAAACCCTTTAATCACCATCAGTCCATTATCAAAATAGTTAGACGAAACAAAACTTAAATCAAGTTCATATGGCAGCTGTGCTATGTTAACTCACTGTTGCAGTCAATGTCATTGAGTGTTTTTCAGTGGAAGAATGTTAATGTTAAATGTTTAAAGGCAGTCTTGTCTATATATCTCTAAACTTAAATGTAAAAATGAAAATACAAACCTGCTTTCTGCTCACAGCTCACAGAGACCTGGTCGGACTTGTCCGGCTTCGCAAAGACTGTTTTTGTTTTTTTTTTAAAAAGTGAGTGACACTTATTTACTACAACCAGAACTTTAGGACTATTTAACAATTTATTGACTTGATATCAATATAACATTAATTTAATCACACATGTATCTAAAGTCTTTTCTGTTTAAAATGAAAGAGTGGCTGTATGAGGTACTGAAACTTGAATTTAACAAAGGTTTTCCTCAAATCTTAATCAGCTTTATTCTACAATCACTTGTGATTATGTTAATTTCTTTATTTCACTGTTAAGTGGGCTTTTACACCAAAAAATTAAATCATTTGAACATCTCACCCCTACAAATGTTAAAGAAAATCAGTATTTTCATCAAGTGGCATCAAGAAACTGCTGGTCTACTGCTGCATTATTTGGTATGTTTTTGTTGTTGCGATAAATCTGAACAAGAGACTAAATACATTAAAGTCAAATTAATACAAACAAGCTGGAGAGATGAAGGCAGCAGTGGACCAATTACTCTTGTGTGCTGTGATGTAAATTACTAGTTTTCTCTAAGGACTTTGGGAGGGAGCAGTTAACAGACCCAGTTGAAAATGGCTGTCAAATCCAGATAAAGCAGTGAACATTAAAATTACATAGTTTGAGCTGGCAGCCATTTTTTTTTTGCTGAAAGTGAGACTTTATATCACAGGCTGGTTGACTCATGTCTGTACCTCATAAACCCATGTTCCAGAATGCCTAAATTACAGGTGCTTGTGGTTTGAACTTGGTTATTACTTGGTTATTTTTCTTTTCAGTTTGATCTTCATTACATTACATGTCATTTGGCAGACGCTTTTAAGCCAAACTATAAAGTGCTAGTCATAAGTGCGATGTACAAGTAAGTGCTTCCCTTTTTTTGTCGTCATCTTAGTCAAGGGAGAGTCGAAAGTAGCACTTCATGAAGATCTTTAAACTGTAGGTGTCATGTATTTTATTCTGGGGGGCCGCCGTGTCCCCAATCACTCTTTCTTGGCCGCCATGCCTATATCCATCTATTCACATTGTCCACTGGAATTTGCTGAAACTGTCCATATGTCCAACATGGCCATATTCTTTCTCATCTTCTCCTTTCCATCTGTCAAATAGCTGAGGGTTGTACATGAAGCATTAGCCACAGTTTGTTTTCTGCTTATTGCTGGTTGAAGTGACATTGTCCACTGTTTTGTGTGGTCTGAATATGCAAGACGTTAATCTGGTCCTCATTGGTTATCTTTGTGGAACTGCTGAGCAAGTGATTCAGAATAATAAGGTGCTTGACTGATGCAGGTTTTATGGTTCCTTGGCAGCTTGTCTTTGAAAGTATGCCGATCGTGTGTGTGTGTGTGTGTGTGTGTGTGTGTGTGTGTGTGTGTGTGTGTGTGTGTGTGTGTGTGTGTGTGTGTGTGTGTGTGTGTGTGTGTGTGTGTGTGTGTGTGTGTGTGTGTGTGTGTGTGTGTGTGTGTGTGTGAGTGAGAGAGAGACATGCTCTTGTTCACATTGAATTGGATATGGTGTGAAGATGCCTGTTTTTTCTGGGGCTGCCATGCCAAGTCCTGAAAATGCTTGATAAATTGTAATGCACTAACGTAAATCCATATTATTCTTCTTGGGGGGGCATTGAAGGTCATTGTTGTCTTCAGTACTTAGTAGTTTGCAACTGATTTGCTAGTCCGGTTGCCCACTGCTAACTACTGAAGATTTAGCGTGTGCCTATTAAAGTTAACTAAATCAGCACAACTGAGAATTTCCATGGAAGTCACTCGCTGACATCTAACACTGACATGTGTCCTTATCGTGGTGGCTCTAGGGGCCCAAAAAAAGATTGGTACATCTCCATACATTAAGTGGTTTCTGTATGGGGGTGTGGTCTAGCCATTAACCCCTTTTATTTCCCAGCTTTACTATAAAGGACCAACCATGTTCTAGCATGTTTGAGGATTCATCCAGAAAAATGCATCAGAGCGCTTATATCGAAGATTATAGAGGCAGCTGATATAATCCGATACTTGTTTTTTGGCTGATATCGGGCCGATATCAATATCGGGACATCCCTATTAAACTGTTTTCTTTGCCTTTTTGTAGTTTTATCCAGCACCATCTAAACTGGAATTTGACATTAAGGCTAATTTGTCTCGCACTGCCAAGTTTAGTTCCCGCTAAAGACTCAACTTGAACCTTTTTGTGTTCAAAAAAAGCATCATGTTGGGAGGCCTTCCAGCAGGGGATTTTCATCTTCCCCTGTTAACTCGTGTCTTGTAAGGATACAGGGTAATTCTGGACAGTTTCATACGTTTCGGTTCTTTGGGAGGAAATAAACTTGGCAGAGAGACAACTTGGCTTATATAACTGAAGGCTGCACCCAATTTGAGAACTTTTATGTTATGGCCCTAATTAAAATTAAATCTTATTTTGTGGGCTGAATTCCAGGAGTCATGATGTTCATAAAAATATCTGACAATTTGTTAACAGTTGAGACTGTTCAAGTATCCTCTTGGCAGGAGGGAGCAGCATTTATATGGAATAAACTGAAAATATATGAGCAACCGGGGTCACTACGTTTTGGTAGTCACTTAACAATAGTAACAATGATCATGTGGAAAAAAAAGATACTTAAATGTACGCGCCTTTTGCAGCCCTTTTACTGTATTAGAATTTAAGTGACATTTATAACTCAGCAGTACTGATTCACAAATATTTGAAATATATAAAAGATAATCATTTAAAAAAAAGAAATTGTGAATTTGTTTTCTTATAAGCAGGTTAGGAACTTCTGAACTGAACTACCAAACTGTACAAAGAGTAAAAACAGATAAATGTAAAATGACAGGTCCGCTTCATTACACTAGACTAGTTTTCCATCTCAGTCTGTGCCTCATGTGGTTTTCCTCTTTGGATTCCTCCTTTGGTTTAGCATCGTTGCAGAAGCTGAAAACAGAGGCACAGGACTTTCAGAACTCTCTGTGCACCGTGACCACCAGTGGATTAAAATAGATGGGCCATGACTTTGTCTCTTAGGTCACACCATTAGAGCCATGACTGACAGCTTCCTGAGGTAGTTTCCTGTTTTAAATTGAGTCATCAAAACTCCAGCCCACAACCTCTGATGTGTTTTTTCAGTGAAACATGAGTCGGACAGGTAGCTGCACAACAGAAATGGATGTTAGCGAATTTGATTTCTGTTTAGCCTAGAGCAACGGTTCTCAAACTGTGTACCACCAGTGGTATGTGAGCTTCCTCTGATGGACTATGATACCAGTGTGTGGAGTATATGTGAGGAAGAGGAGGACAATGAGAGCAAATTATCTTGTTGGGAATAAATCTGCCAAAATCTACACAGGAAATTCAAAATCCATTGCTGTTATAGGTCTAACAAGTCTGTAGCTGACTTTGCTTGGCCTGTTTACGCCACTGTATTTTAACATTGGTGATAATGGTGCTACTACAAGAACTCAGTATTACATTTTTTTTCAGTATGGAGCAGGGAAGAAAGAAAAGTAAAGCCGACAGATTTCCAATAGGTTATGCTCAAAAAAAGATGACGCTCTATACTGAACATTCCTATCGACTGTGTATATATGTTTTAACATAGTAATGGAAAAAAACAGCCGATATGCTGTGTTCTTAGGGTTAACTAAAACACAATGACATTAACTAAAATAATGTGTGTAGATGTGTCAGCTTTTTGAGCTTGATATTTAACATGGGAGGGTCTCACGACCTCTCCAATGAGAGTTAGGTTTAAATAATTCACATATTTCCCAGCATGTGTGAGAATCCGTGCAAGATCTTTTTAAAGTCTGAGCTGGAACTTTGCAAGTACAAACATTCATAGCAGGAACCTAACTTCCAAACCTCAGCATATCACATTTCTTTCATCAAAGGAGGTCTCTGTGCTAGGGCAGGTGTGGCTAAAAACCATAAACCTGTGGTTGAAAAGGAAGAGGTGGAGGAGGCCAGCCCTCGTGTGAGCTGTCCTTAAAACAATAATCCTGTTTTCACCCTCAGCTCAACCATTATTTCCAAGTAATCATATCCTCATCATTCCCATGTCAGCACCATGGGACTAAAAATAATAGTCTGAAAGCAACAGGACACATGAAGTCAAGACGAGGAGAGGGAGCATAAGAAATCATCACTTTAAAACTTTTGAGTTTTAAAGTTAGGTGTTTAAGTCTAGGATATACCCATCTCTATATTTATGTCAAGGGCTATTATCTTACTATTTTAATAATACCACCTTCATTTTCTGTCCTGGTAACTATGCTCTAGAAAAACAGAGGGAATCCCCCCCCCCCCTTTCTTTTTTTCCAACCACAGAGGTGGGGGTCTTTACCACGCGGCCTGGTCCAGCTGAATATATTTACATGGAGTTAGGAGAGTAGCCACCTCAAAAGCAGGAATGTGCCCAAGTGTGACTTGAAAGAAGCTGTTACATTAAAATTTTTAACCCATAAAATAAATACGGAGGCCCTGCGATTTTTATGAATGGCTGCATTGATTCCAAAACGCACAATAAGCAAACTACCACAACCATGTTGACATGTTTGGGTTGTTACTTGTTGGCTAGATGTATGGAGATGATAATCAATATAGTGCAAGACAATCATATAGCGATACATCGCGACATCTGTTTAATTGAAGAAAACAAAGCGTCTGTGAAATGTCAAAAGTGCAGGATTTCTCTCTTCATTCACAACATGGAGAACAAAGTGCATAAATTCTATGTATTGAACGAGGATGGAGCATCTCTTAACGTAGCTTTCGCTGTCATTATCCCGCTGTAAACTCCCTCCTCTTCAGCCAGATCGTATTTATGTATTTGTTATCTCTTATATAAATGTATTATCTTACTGAAATTCAATTCATTCCCCCTATTCCATAAGGCAATTTGTGTTTCAATTTGTGTAATCACCTCACCAATCAACCACTAGTGTTTTAACCAGTTAAACAGTTAAAAGACAGTGTGAACTTCTATCTCATTCAAAATATTGTCAAATGATGTCACACCAGGCTGATCAAGATCTCGTGTCACTCGGTTACACAAGAAGGAAACGGCACACAAACGGAAGGAAACGGCACACAAAGAATGTTCTGTTCATGAAAACAAGAGGCAAAACAATAACAACAAATCACCAAAAGTTACACACTGCAGCTTTAAGAACAAGTTTGAAATAATCTAAATTAGGGTGCACTTGTTTTATTTCCAACCGTTACCTCTGGCACTCCAATACACTTTAACTCCATTCCTCCTCACCCCACCCTCATAAAACTGTGCTGTGAAGATTAGCCAGCGCTCCCAGCCATGACCCAATGACAGGACAGGTTTCTCTGGGAGGTGTGGGGGGTGGCCATGGATTCTTGGCTCCTCCCTTCACTTCTGGTATAAATTATAGTTTGGGCAGTTTTTTTCTCGTAGAAATCCCAGGACCAAGGTCCAACTAGACTGGAGAAAGTAACTCAACGTGAAACTACTTTAGACAAACAGGCATTCAGTGGAGTGTAGCTTCAAATTATTATTTTGTATTTATTTTTTGATTGTTCTGAAATCACTTTCACTGGATTATGAATAATGGCATCTGTGATCTGCTTGACTGTACTGACAATAGCCATCATCACACAGGTAAGACTGTAATCATAACAATAATAATAATAATCCTTTATTGCGTCTTTGGTTTCATGAGTCAGTTTTAAAACACATCACGTGGATCACAATACAGTACAATAAATACATAAAATAAAAACATTCAATACAGATAATGAAGGTTGGTTTCAGTGTGAATGATGTTTATCGTGGCTGCTGCATTTTTATTGTATCTTTATTAAATTGAACAGCATCACACCCTGCTGCTTTTGCAGACATTTGCCTCACATTAAAGGTCACTGCTAAAGATTTTTGTCTGACTATACATTTATTAAAATAAAATATTCCGATGAGTGGAGTTCAGGTGGGGTTATGTCTCTGTTCTTCACCTGTCTGTAGAAGTCCTGATGTTGGTTGTCTTTGCTGGTAATGAGCGTGTCTACTCATGTCTATGTATTTGGACCAAATGACATGTTGATTCTTATAGACTGGAACAAGTTGGCTCTGGTGTAGTTTGATGACTGAAATCATGAAGCAGCACTAGACTGTGTGCAAACTTACTGGAGACCTGAACATATAATATGGCATCAAAAATCATTGGATGTTGTATGAAAAACTGAAAGTGTTGCACTCCTCTGCTTTTGGCTGGAGCTCCATGGTAACCTAACAGACTGTGTGTGTGTGTGTGTGTGAGCTATTTTTTCAACATCTGAATGGTGTCGTTGGATGTTGATCTGGGTTCTTTAAGTCAATATTTGATACTTACAGCAACAAACCTGGGTGTGAGACTGGACAGTGACATCTTACGCTTGATGCACAGATGAACTCAGCGGTCAAGTCCAAGGCTTTTTTCACGTTTCTAAACCATTTCCTTCTCGGCATCACTTTGAGATTTTAATCCATGCTTTTATCACAACTTGCTTAGATGTACTCTATGTTGGGCTTAGCCAGACATCACTTGCTCGACTACAGTTGGTTCGAAACTCTGCTTGTTTTAAATATTTTCACGGGCTTTGCCCCACTGTTAGTCGTCCCTCCGTCAAAGACGAAGTGTAGAGGTGACCATGCATTTTCAGTTGCTTCCCCGAAACTGTGGAATGAGTTGCCTTTGTACATCAGGCAGGCTGACTCTCTTCCTGTTAAGTCCTCTCTTAAAACACTTTTTTTCTTTTTGGCTTTAACTCCGTCTGAGATGTTGACTTTTATTGTTTTACTGTCTTTTATTGTTTTCGGTTTTGTATTTGTCCTCATGTCTGTGTTGTTTTTAACCCTTTTTTTTAAGCATTTTGGCTGCTTTTTTTTTCCCATTGCTATTTTAAAACGTACAGTATATACAGAGGCTATAAGAATGTGCCATATAGTGTGTTATATCCTCTTTTTTCAACACAACCTAGGCAATTATATAATCACACCTTAGCAAATAGTACTCAAAATGTTTGAAATCAGATTGAATTTGTGAAATTTGCAAATATGTCATAGTTCAAAGTTCACTTTGAAAACAAATTCTATTTTGTGACTTCTGCACAATTATTGCGATATAAAATTAATCTTAACTTAAACGCATAAGAAGATGGGATCCACACCCCTAGGATGTCCATGGAGTTGTGTATTATTCCCACAGCAATTTACCATGGGTGCACGTGAGCACTAAGGGTTAAAGTGCTTTGTAAATACAGTTGGGTTGGATTGGAGATTTGAGAAAACGCTGTTGCGTTTACTGCTACTTGTCTACAGTTTCAACATTTCTTCTCGTCGCAGCTGTAGGAAATATCACATGACATGTCTGCCCCTCGTCCTCTCCTCCTCTCATCCCTCCAGGTGACCGCTGGCTGCCCAGCAGTGTGTGAGTGCCCTGCGGGGCCCCTCGCCTGCCCTCCAGGTGTGAGCGCCGTATCAGACGGATGCGGCTGCTGCAAGGTGTGTGCTGCACAGCTGAACCAGGACTGCAGCTCCACGAGGCCGTGTGACCATCACAAAGGGCTGGAGTGTAATTATGGCAATGATGTAACCATGACCTGGGGCATCTGTCGAGGTGAGTTCAATAAGGAGCCAACAATATAATACTTTATTTAGAAAATTCTAGCAAACAAATTCAACAGATTGTTAGTCTTTTGATTTATTGGGTACATGTTGTATTCATGAAGCCAAATTCTCCATTCCAGTCTAAACTTCATTGTCAGTAACCCTAAAAAAGAAATGCTACCCTTTCCACATTGCTTTTTTTTATGTTCCATTGCATTGAGTTTTTCCATGCATTGTGTTAACATGCAGGGGAAATATATATTGTGAAATCGTTAAAATGAAAATGAGGAACGTGATATTCTATATAAAACAAAACCTGTATACAAGACGTCAAGAAAACAAAAACTCCATAAAGTCAAAGACGTCACAAATCAGTGATCGAGAACCATCGCACCCTGCATACAGTCCATGTTTTATGACAGTAAGGACTTCAGAGGGGATTTCAGAGATAAAAATATACTTCTGCACTATGACAGTGATGCCCCACAAACTATGAATAGCTGGTTCTTCCATGCTTAGGAGACAAGGAGTCTGACACTTACTGTCTCCTTTTCCATTGACCTTTCAATGTCTTTGCTCCTCTGTTTGTTTCTGTCATTTGGAAGTAAGTTTAGGACCAAAGTGGTGTTCTTAACATGCCTGATGCAACATGTCAAGGTTGTCTTGTCTCTAAAATACTAACCTGTGGCCTGTTCTCAGAATATCCTTGTTGATCTCTGCTCTGTGTACCTCTCCCACACGTTTATGTGCGCCGTTTTCCAGCTAAATCTGAGGGACGATCATGCGAGTACAATGGAGGCATCTACCAGAATGGTGAGAGCTTCCGTGCCGGCTGTAAACACCAGTGTACCTGCATTGACGGCGCTGTCGGCTGTGCTCCGCTCTGCCACAACACTCTGCCGCCGGCTTCACCGTCCTGCCCTTATCCACGGCTGGTCAGGATACCTGGCCAGTGCTGCTTCAGCGTGGACTGTCATCAGGGCACCTGGCACCTCCCACCTAAGCATCAGGTGCGTTTCTGATGTAATGACAAATGTTTTTGATACACTAATCTGGGCTTCTTTTTTTTTGGTAACAGGACATCTATTACAAATGTTAACTTATGTCTTATTTTTCCTCTCAAATGACTACGAGTGTAAGAAGATAATTAATACACACTACAATAGTTGTGATATTTCATGGTGTGATATCAGTTCTTTGAATCTTTGCATCACAATGGAAGTATTCTTAACAGAGTTTCTGCTGTATCGACTCTCCTCTTCTTCTACTCCTCTTACTAGACAAAGAAAGATGTATATTGTTTTTTGCATGTAACATTGTTATTTTAATTTTACGTGTTAGACTATATTAGAGGTGATTTCAATATACCTTTAAACACCTTCAAAGGTGTTTTATGGAAACAGGTTTCCTTTTTGAGGGGTTTGGATTAAGGATCTTATTGGTATGGCCTGTATACTTCTGCACTTTACTTTATTATGTCTCTTTTTTTTTTTTTACTTCCTTTTAGCTTTTATATCCTATTGCGAGTTTTATATCTGAAATCGTTTTGTCTCTGTAACCATTTGTACTATTTGTGCCGCTATCTTGACCAGGACTCCCTCGAAGAAGAGATATTGTATCTCAATAATAAAGGATAAATAAAATAAAATCACCTTGCTCATAATATCCCAGTATATCGCTATATATTGTATCATCACCATAGAGGGAGCATATTCATTTCTACATATTAGGTTACAAAACAAACTCCTGTTGTGAAGCTTAAAGATTCATGATTTCACCAGCCCCTGGAAATTCAACTTTTTAACATATGCATTCTTTGTTTTGTGATTCACATTCTCATAATATATGTTTTTGATACTTTGTACAAACATGACATAGTGCTTCTCAGTTGCAACCAGTCACAACTATTTAGACAATGGTGAGGGATTACAACTGTTTACATAGACTAGATACTGTTTATGATGCAGGTACAGGGAAGAGAGGTCACTCTTGCTATAAATGAAAAATCTCTGCTAATCAGGCCGCCATGGCCATTAACACTGTGGCGAAAACACCAAAGGTAGTCACGGACATTCATCTGCAGCACAGATGAATCACCGACGTCTCGTTTTATCTCTTATCACAGGTTCCTCCACTAAAACACCACCTGCCCGGAGCTGAGCTCCACCCAGCTCCACGCCAACCTGAGAACAAGTTGCTTCTGACCAACGAGCTTGCAGATGTTAAGCCTAGAGGTTGGGAGAGTGAACACGGCTACAAACATGTGCGCGGTAAGAGAAATAGAGACTCAGGACTAGGACGTTTTTCGAGAATGTAATACAGTAGTCGCAAGAAATGTTTCATCCTCTTCAGATTCTCATTCTCTAACTGCTATGTGTATATATTTTTCTTCTTCTACTGCCTCACCTTCCTCAGCGTGGACTCATGTGAAGGAAATGAAGTGTCAGGTGCAGACCACAAACTGGTCCCCGTGCTCCCGCAGCTGCGGGACGGGCATTTCATCTCGAGTCACCAACAGGAACCCTCGGTGTAAGCTGGAGAGAGAGACGAGGATCTGCACCGTCAGGCCGTGCCAAGGCCTGGCCGTTAAAGCCAAGGTGAAGTAGAAATAAACATGAACAAAGGGAGACAGTGAGCATCAGTCACATATGCACACACATACAGTATTACTGCCAAGACAACTTTTTTTTATCATGACAACCTCTATCGGACAGTAAAACCTGGATGCTTGTGATAACGCGTATCAACGAGCAACAAGTTTTTCACCTTTTATCGCCTCTTGACTGACAATGCAGGGAACTACCTGCTTACTTTTGCCCTACTTCCTTATTTGCTTCTCTAGACCAGAGGCTAAAAACATCATATCTGTGCTTTACAGCAGCAGTAGTTTTACACCAAGCAACATGTGAGAAAATATTGAGCTCTCAAAGTAACACCAGTATCACCAACGTTAAAATACAGTGGTGTAAAAAGGACAAGCAGAGCAGACTTTTCACAGGAGGCAGATTTATTCCCAATTAGATAATTTGCTCTCATCCTCTTCTTTCTCACATATACTTCACACACTAGTATAATAAGATTAGATTAAGATGGAGCAAGTTATTTGTCACATTTTCTATGCACTATGGTCAAAATTTGATCACATTTTAGAGCATTTTCTCAGATCGACTTGTTTGTCAATAAAGTCCAAGTCGTTCTCTGTAACATCAACAGTCAATATGTATAGTAAAAAAAAAGAATCAGCATGCCTTTCTCAAAGACCTTTAAACAAAACAAAACATAGACTAATACCTTGAATTTTCAAGTAATTTTAAGTGCACAACAGAAAGTGATTAAGCTCTCTCCCACCCGGCTCTAGTCTGGGCTATGTCCGCACCCGGAGGTGTGCTTCCCCCAGATCCCCTCTTCCTAAACCCCCCACCAAAGCTCAGCGTCTCAACTGCATCTCAACTGCGTCCCCTCCACCCCTGGGTACACACCCCCACTGGACTCGCCCTCTGCCACACTCGGAACCTCGAACCCCAGTGTGGTGCAGTGACCACAGCCCGGCTGCCCTTCGCGCGCCGACTGGATACAAAACTCTCAATTAAATCAGAGAGATTGCAGTATTTCTGATTTTCCTCCAAGTACCACCAAAGGAAGCTTGCGTACAACTGGTGGTACACGTACCACAGTTTGAGAAACATGACTTTAGAGTATAAAATTTATTTGAGCACCTCGTTTGAGATCGTTTTTGCATTCATCATCAAACAGCAGCTCTGTTTCTCTTTTCTTTATAAAACATTTTTTGTTCTATCCCAATTTTGAGCATGGAGATTATCTTTGTAGTGCTTTCTGGAAGCACCCACATCCAGCGGGAACTGGGCAGTGCTGACTTACTCAGCTGTGTAGAGGTGGCAGGCAGGCGCCTTTTTAAATATAGTCCACCACCCCCGGCATTCCTGCCAAGCAACTGTCCATAGCTTGGCCCCATCTGTGTACTCGGAGTCAAGGGAAGTGATGTGTCTATATTAATCCTCCATGTTGAGAACAGGCACACAGAGGTCTTATCCCTGCTTTACTTGTGCCAAGGCGAGTGTCAGCGAGTTTAGCAGAGAGGCTAAAATGTTAATTAAAATGTAATCTAAAAATTTATAATTTGAATCAGAATAGAATTGCCCTCTAAAGCAAGCATTTTGGCACAAGTTTTAATACGAAACTGCAGTGCCGCTTAAATCTGCTGTGTTAAAGGACCATGCAGATAAAAGTCAGTTATCAAGAAAATCATCACATCAATCCAAGGTTGTTAATGTAGTTAACAAAAACATCCAAATTCAGCACTATGAGGCACATTGTGCAGTCTAATTTCTTGTAGACTTTTATACTTCAGGGATGGTTGTTCATTTGTCCTAATACATTTTTAAAATGGCATCTTTGTGTTTTTAATGACACTTATTTTTGCATCTTGCCCCTGGCAAATACTCCATATTACAAAAAACTAAATCCAATTTAAAACTCAGCATTTCCAAAAAATGAAAACTAATTAAAACAAACTCATTTTAAAAACAAAAAGTCAAAACTAAATAAAAACAAATGAAACCATAGCTATTATAACCTTGCATAAGTCATGTTGGTCAATCTCTCCACTGAAGCCAATTGGTCAACAGTCACCATAATTGACACCATGAAACTCATCTCTATGACTTTATTGTCCATCCACAGAGAGGAAAGAAGTGTTCCCTCACCCAGAAAGCGCCTGAGCCCATCCGGCTTTCCTATGGCGAATGTGCGAGTGTCCGCCTCTACCGGCCCAACTACTGCAGCGTGTGCACAAATGGACGATGCTGCTCGCCGCGCCACACGCGCACTGTACCCATGACCTTTGTTTGCCCAGACGGAGAGCGCTTTCAAAAGTCTGCCATGTTTATCCTGTCATGTAAATGCAGTAACGACTGTGGCCACCTCAATGAAGTGGCCCTCCCTCCACAGCACTGGATGTATGGAGACACACACAAGTACATAGACTAGTCCTGAGGCCGCTTATGTAATTTGATTAGAATGTGATCAGGTCAACTTTCTTGATGAAGGAAGACGTTTCAAGACGAGGAGTCTTTTTCTTTTTTCTTTTCTTTTTAAAGAAATCTGGCTCCAAGTGAGTGAAGACCACAGGCACCTGCCTGAATACAAAGACTGCATGTGGAAGTGCTGCTTCGTATGAAGTGTGAAGGCAACCTTTAATATAAAAAGTGTGACCAGAGTGGAACATACACTTACCCACTCTTGTTCAAGCAGACGTGGGACCTAAACTAGAGCCCTGAAGCACACCTGGACCCTTCTCATTGGACCGAGAGCTGGTTCAGGTGTTGGAGTATTTTTTTTTGGGAACACTCAAAATATTAGTCTGAGAAGAGAAACATTAACAGAGCAAAATGACACTGTTTAGCACGAAAATTTGACTTGGAGAGCAGTGTACAAGGACCAAGGACTAATACGTTCACACGCTAAGATAATAGTAACAACTTCTCAAGGACAAGCATGTAGACAGTATGATGCAAAATGTGGACAAAGGCCCCTTTTTACATAACTTTTCTTTAATTCAGAATCAGCATGTTACAAATATTAACATACACTGCAACAGTTCATGTTTCAAGTACAAGTTTCCCTGTAATGAACAATTAAATAAGAGCAGCTGTGACTGGACCAGTATCAACACAATTCTCAAAAACATCTGGGTTCTATATGTGCTTTTAATGCAGATTAGAAGTGTTACCCAAACGTTTTGGGTTTTGGGGGATAATGCTGCCTTCTGTATTATTGTGATCCAAGTTTATACAACAGTCACATTACCCATGAAGACACAGTGTAGCTGTTCCAAGTTTTTCTCAGTCCACCCCACCCATATGATAAAAGTCGCAGCTGAGCTCACATTTCATGAGGTTTTATTTGAACCATTTTCCATTCCTATAGGCTGCATATACTGAACGTCCAATCGATTCCCCACCTCTAAGCCTTTACATCTTCCTTTTGTTAGAACACTTTTAATATAAAGTATTCTTCCACAAAGTTGGCTAAGTTAGTCTTCTTGCTGTATTAAATAATACGGTCATTTAAATTGCCCTTGAGCAACATCAACTTTTACTAGTTTGAAATTATCCAACCACACAGCCGAGTTCAAAATCATAAGCTATGATTCCATTTTCAAACTGAGAGCACCCTCTGGTGGTGAGAAAGAATGACTTCCAGTCAAAAGATACAACACAAAGTATGCCATTTATGATACCATTTGTGTCAGTTTAATGCAACATCTGACATACTTACATGTGCAAAATTAATAGCATCACATGAGGTATAAAAATTTATTTTTCTTAACAAAACAATAGCCATGGTTTTTAACACGCAAAAAACACTAAAACAAGCGCCTGCAAAAATGTAAAAAATAAATGATTTATCCTTGCAAACAAATATGGAGGGAGGGGAACTTTGAAATAAAATATTGAGCTTAATTTTTTTGTCTCCATTCTTCATCGGTCAGACTCATCTCGACTGTTCAACTGCAAATAAAAGGGAAAAAGTGGGATTATTACATGGGGCAGAGGGGAAAATGATTTGTACATTCTTTCAAAGGCTGCCAAACATTTATAAACAGTAATGTGCTCCAGTTACAACATTAGGCCGACCCTCCCCTGCAAAAAGCCTTAATGCATCCACAATATGTAGAGTGATGCGATGATGATGAATGCAGATTTAAAAATACAAGGAAACGGTACAAAAAGTAGTTATCATCTGGCCAAGTGTAAGACGACTGTAAGTGACAGAAACTTACTGTAAGAAGAAATATCAATCTCCTCCGGTAGCTCTGCAACATTGACCTCAAAGCGGTCTTGGACCTCATTCAGTGTCTTAGCATCAGTCTCATCCGACACAAAGGTGATGGCCAGACCTTTGGTCCCAAACCTGCCAGCACGAGCCACCTGAGGTAGAGAGAAAACCATTTGAGCTCATAAGAGGAAGGAAAACAGAAATTAAATCCTCGATTCCACCTTTGCTTTCAAAGGTCGAGATCGTGATGTCGGTTCGATCAATATTCAATTGACAATTGAGATTGTGACTCCTCCAGTGGTTATATGGTGAATATAGGGAGGCATACAAAGTCACTAACAAGGTGAATGGCAAGGCAGACTTGTTCAATTATTACTAACTATTGAAACTACTACACTATATAATGAATACTACTATACTCTAGTATATTTTCAATATACTCATCTCTGTGGAGTATATTGATGTTGCTTTTAAGTCACGTTGGGGGGGGAGAAATTTTGTCTCACTAGAGCCGTGCTGTACGTGATTTTTAGTTCGAGTTTGGAAATAACAATGTACACATGTATGACGAAGATAACAGTTAGACTGACCCTGTGTAGGTAAGTGTCAGAGTCCTCTGGCATGTCATAGTTAAAGACAATGTTGACTCGCTCGATGTCCATGCCTCGGCCAAACAGGTTAGTTGCAACCAAGATCCTTCGCTGGAAGTCTTTAAACTGCTGATACCGGGATAACCTTGGGGGGAGGAATGAACAACAGGAAAGAGAATAAGTAAGGGTGCCTTCACACCAGCTTCATCTAGCGCAGCTCAGTCAAGCCCTGGTGCGTTTACCCCCTTTGTAATGTTCATTTGGGTCGGCTCGAAAGTAGTTCAAGGCATCTCATGCAGAACAAACCCAACTGGTCCTCTTGAAAGAGGTGGTCTCGGACTGCTTGCAAGTGAACTCTGGAGCAGTTCATCACTGGTGTGAACTTTGTAGACTATTAGGTGTAAACGTACTTGGAGACAATATTATAATATGAAAGCAAATGAAATACCATGTTGGCTACCTTAAACAATGCTGATGTCAGTATAACTGTGCGACTCAAGACAGTGTTGATTCTGATCTGAAAATAAGCTTGTGTAGAGACAAGTGCTGTTTGCTACATTCTATTATGTTGATATGATACTGAAATTAGCAGAGATCTAGTCAATTTCAAACTGTAAAGAAAAAAATCATCTACCTTGCCTCCTGTGACATTCCCCTGTGGATGGCAATGGCAGGGAAATTCTGCTCCACCAGCAGCTGTGACAGAGCCACACAGCGATGCACAGACTTTACAAAGATCACCACCTAACAAGAAACAAGACGGGAGGGTTGTAGTTTTAACTAGGACTGGTTTGTAATAAAAGAGAAAACCTGGGGTTAACATATTTATTTTACTTTAAAGGAAAAGGGTTTTGACATGAGTGTGTGAGCACAGCATATTTTACAGCATGATGGCCACAAGGTTCTCATATTTCATACATCTTTCTTCAAGATGAAACAAAAAAAAAACAATACCTTCTTTTTTTTTTACATATTTGCAACACTAAACTGTAAAGTGAAGACTGAGAAGGTTCGTGAGGGTTGAGTGAGGACAGAAGGGAAGTACGCTTGTTTCTATGCATTCATGTCAGTGTGTGTGTGCTGCCTGCAGTCAACGAAAGAGATGCCATGTCACGATGATTAATTCCGAGTCATTGTGTGTGATATGATTGCAAACTGTACCTGGTTGAACTCGAGCACATCAAGTAGGTCAAACAGCTTTCGGTTCTTCTCGCTGTCTCTCAGCTTGCAATAATACTGCTGTAAGCCGTGAAGTGTCAGCTTGGTCTCATCATCTACAAAAACTTCCATTGGCTATATGGTGAGGGGAAGAATAAAGAAGCATTGTTGGCGTCTTGCTCTCAATTTTGCACACGCACACAACAAAAGAAAGAGGATAGCTCGTAGCACACTTGGCACGATAATTAAGTGGTGGCAAAAACTTGTTCAGAGATGTCTTCAATTTAAAGTTGCCAATTGTTTGTGTATTTCCTAGCAATATAGAATACATTTCTTGTTCTTTTTTGTGTATGTTTGTGCCATGTGGTTCAATGAACCTGTCCTCCTCAACTACAGCACAGCCAGGTGGTGTGTCTGTCTTTGATCAACTGCGTGATTAAATTACTGCTCTCGTAAACAATTCAAAATGAACATTCCTATCATAAAGTAGAACATCAAAGACACTTGATTGAAACTCACATCCTGCATAAATTTGCGGCAGACGGGGCGAATCTCCTTGCTGAGAGTTGCACTGAACATCATAACTTGCTTCTCGTGAGGTGTCAGCCTGAAAATTTCCTGGACGTCGCGCCTCATATCTGCGGCAACAAACAATGAGATCACATCTTCATTTTTACTACAAGCTATTTTTGATTAAATCCTTACTGACCGAATACTTTCACTCACCCAGCTGCTCCAGCATCTTATCACACTCATCAAGCACAAAGTGTTTTATGTTCTTCACACTGAGGGTCTTGTTGCGGATGAGGGCTAGGGTACGCCC
This sequence comes from Solea solea, assembly GCF_958295425.1. Classification (NCBI taxonomy): domain Eukaryota; kingdom Metazoa; phylum Chordata; class Actinopteri; order Pleuronectiformes; family Soleidae; genus Solea; species Solea solea. Next base: position 16,876,965 of record NC_081143.1, on the reverse strand, counting down.
TGGGGTTCCCACGACGATGTGAGGACAGTTCTTCTTCAGGACATCCTCATCATTTTTAATAGCCAGGCCACCGAAGAACACAGACACCTTGACAGTGGGCATGTACTTTGAGAAGCGTTCGTACTCCTTGCTGATCTGGAAGGCCAACTCTCGTGTATGGCACATCACAAGGACGGACACCTGACATACAGGGAAGGAGGACATGAGTTGAATTTACAGTGTTGTCTTTATAACGAGGTGTCTTGTTCTGTAAAAACCAAAACTTTACAGTTTTTTTTTTACAAGAGATTGCATGGTATTTTTTAAAATGTGGAACCCTAATTAATATTATTTACTCAGGTAAAACCTGTATTTGGGAGATAATTTTGTAAAATGTGAAAGAATCAATGCACCTGACCATCCACAGGTTCTATCTGCTGCAGTGTGGCCAGTACAAACACTGCTGTCTTCCCCATACCAGACTTGGCCTGACACAGGATGTCCATTCCCAAAATGGCTTGAGGAATACACTCATGTTGAACTGTAAATAAAACAAATGTTAATTGATAGTGAGGGAAAAATACAAAAGACAACAGGTCACTGTCAGGGTTATAATTTACGTTGCATTTATAATAATTAAAAGCCACAAGTTACCTTCAGAGGGATGCTCAAAACCACAGTCGACAATGGCTCGAAGCAGCTCTGGTTTGAGGAGAAAATCTCTGAAGCCAGAGCTGTGGATAGATACATAGGACCCTTTCACATCCTTCTTATTTGCTGGGGTCCCACTCTCAGGTGCTCCCTGAGGCTCATCATCCTCCTCGTAGTCCAGAAGCTCATTGTCAACATCATTCTCAGCCATCTCTACAGACAAGAGGAACATCTGGTTAGTGATGCGAGTCTGACACCGGAGCTCCGATCCTTGCTTCAAACTCGAAGCTGTGCTCTCCTTGAACCGCTGATTCGAAGCTTGCTTTGGGGCAGAGCAAGTGACGTAATCGATGACGTATGAAGCAGCGACTGCTTCGGTCCCCGAATGAGCTTCACGAGCTATCGCGAGATTAGTTGTTGGCGTGAGACTTGCTTCGGGAGGCTTGCGCGCGCCAAAACACACCTAAAGGCACCCGACACACTCCACAACATGTGGCCTTGCCAAAGTTGTTGTGTGCGTTATTGCTGTTGTTGCTGTTATCATCCCTGCTGTTGGTTGATCGTCATGGAGCCAAATAGGAAGAGAAGCCGTTCTCAAATGTGGGAACACTTTGAGCTGATCAGTCCTAATAAGGTGAGTATCTGATTCAAAGTACAGTATGTTGTATAGCTCAGTGGCATAGTCGCAGGGCCTTGGTCTTGAGGACTGGGGTTCAAATCCCAGATGGTACTTTTATACTTATAATACTTTTCATACCCAGTATGGACCCTTAGTCAAGGCCCTCAAAGCTGTTTGCACTTTTTGATAAAAGTGTCAGTTAAATGACATGTAATGTAATGTTACTTAAAGAGTAGTAAGCCAGCTGTTTGTAAGTTAGGTACATTAGCATGTGTGGTGATTTAAGTGATTTCTATGACCTGACAGTTTGTTTTCTTGTTTGATCATTACTGTTCATACAGGTCCAGTGCTTGCATTGTTCCATGCAATTGGCGTATAATAACAATACGTCCTCGATGCTTAGGCACTACCGTGCTAAGCATGAAAACAAGCAGGAGAACACTGTTCATGGTAGGTTATGTTTATCCACACAATTCTACACACCACTAAAAATGTTACAGTAGCCTGTCCTTCACCGTTTTATTTGTTTGATTCTGTCTTAGTGGACCGAAAGCAGGAGCTGGATGAGGCTCTGGTAAATATGGTTGTGAAGGACTCTCAGCCTTTTACCATTGTGGACGATCCAGGCTTCAAAGAGTTTGTGGGAAAGCTTGACCCCACATATACTCTGCCTTCCAGACAGGCTCTAAAGAACATGGTGGGAGAGAAATATGAGGAGGAGAAGGCCAAAGCCAAGGCTCAACTGCAGCATGTGGAGGCAGTTAGCCTGACCTCTGATATGTGGACCTCCACGAATATGGATGCATATCTGGCAGTAACTTGTCATTTTGTGCAGGACAATATGAAGTTGGCCACTTTACTCTTAGGAGTGCTGCCTTTCCCCCAAGACCACACTGCTGAAAACATCGCCGCTGCTCAGAAGTCTCTGATGGTGGAGTGGGGACTTGAGGGGAAGGTTCAATGCATGGTGACTGATGCTGCCGCAAACATGGTCTCCACTGCTAAAAAACTAGCAATGCGACATGTTGTTTGCATTGCACATGCATTAAATCTTGTAGTTAAAAAATCCCTGGATCAAACCCCTGGCCTAGATGATCTGCGCACAAAGGCACGGAAAGTAGTGACTTATTTTAGATCAAGCACTACTGGAAAAGAAAAGCTGAAACATGTGCAACAGCAAATGAACTGTGCCGTGATGAAGCTAATTCAGGAGGTGGACACGCGCTGGAACAGCACCTTTTTGATGTTGCAGCGATTACATAATGAGAGGCAGACAGTCGGGGCAGCTCTGGCATCACTTAAGACAGATGCTCATCCACTCTCATCTGAGGAATATGAGACAGTCGCAGCGTGTCTCAAAGTGCTCTCCCCGTTCTTTGCAGCAACTGTGGAACTGTCCCAGGAGAAGAGAGTGTCAGGCTCCATGGTGATTCCACTGGTAAAAATGTTATTTCAAGCAAACAGGGAAGTCATACAGAACACCACCAATATAACAGCAACACTTCTTGGACAGAATATAACTGCAACCCTGATAAAGAAGTTTGACAACCTAGAGAGCTCGACTGTCCTGTCACTCGCCACACTGCTGGATCCCAGGTTTAAGGCCATCGGTTTTAACAGTTCAGAAAAGGCCCAAAATGCTGTACGAAAACTTACAGCTGAATGTGCAGCACTGGTGAGGAACACACGAGTGGAGACTTCATCAGATGATCCTTCATCTTCTGCTCCACCTCAACCAGCAACAAATGCACAAAATCCGTCCTCCACAGGTAGTTGTAAGTTGGTAATTATGAACACACACACACACACACACACATTGACACTTGTCTGTGTTCATGACTGTCAAATCTTAATTTTTGTTTCAGCTTTCAACCTCTGGACACGTTTGGATGAAGATGCGACATTGGCAAGAGCTCACAGGAGTCATACATCGGATGCTACAATTGAAGTGCAGCGATATATGACTGATCCTCCAGTGCATAGATCGGAGGATCCTCTCACATACTGGAATGAGCACAAACATGTGTATCCACATTTGTTCACGTTAGCTAAACAATATTTGTGCATTACAGCGTCATCTGTTCCTTGTGAACGTGTTTTTTCAAAAGCTGGAGAAGTTGTCAGCAAAAAAAGAAATCGATTGAGTCCAAAAACAGTGGAAAAACTGCTATTCCTCAATAAAAACCTCTGAATTCATCCCCAAGTTACACAAGCACAGCCCACCTTCCCTGCACCTACTTTGTTTCCTCGACCACACCCTCTCTCAATCCCAGATACTAGTTAACCTTGTCTACTGAATAAGCTGAATATAATATGTTCAGCAGTAAACAACCAACACTGTCTGTCACAACGGCAATCACTGGCATGTTGTCTAATATTTCACCACTAGATGTCACTGAAATGAACCTTTGAATGAATGAACCCATGTTCAATACAATTGGCAAAGTGGTTCAATACTGCTTTATTGCTTCATTTGAGCATCACTACATCTGGTTGGGTCTCATAACGTTCTTTGTTCCTATAGTCATTTTGGCAGTTTTTGTCTTTGTAGGATTAATGGAAATTTACAGTCTTCAATTCCTTTGATTATTCAAAGGAATCAAAGGAGTTTGTCTGGAAAACGGTAACAGTAAACAATAAAATGGTATTTTACCGTTTTAATTTTTATAAGTGTAGAAGGATTTTGCATTTTTGTGCAGGTTAAAATGCATATATGAAACAGTAAATTAAAAAAAGTGTATCGACATATCAGATTTGGCAGGAAGTCCTATATCGCGCAGCTCCAGGTGTAACCCAAAATAATTCCCAGTTGGAGTCAATAAAGTCCATCCATCCATTATCTACCGCTTTATTCTCATATATACACTATAGATACACTTATGTGTACTTTGTTCATATAATACCTGTTAAGAAGCTATTCTACGAAATGACGCGTTAGAATCTAGTATTTAGTGAACGAAATATGTAATCTGCGAATGTTAGCAGGCCGCAGCTTTCTTATCATATCAGGCTTGTAATAAAAAATGAATGAATTACTAAGCATAATGATTCATCTTGGTTAAACAGCGGAATGTATGTGAGTGGTTTGAATACAACATAAGTAGTTGTGAGACTCGGTACAGACAGCGTACTCTTCTCCTTCATTCATTCATTCATTCACACCGGCTTGCTAGTTAGCCGCTAGCAAATGAATGGGACACACGGCTTTCTTCGGCTGACTTCAGCTACGTATGGGGTACCCACGTGAACGGTAGTCAGAAAAACGAATGTAGTTGTTTACCACTACTAAACAGCAACATATAATTGGCCAACTGACACACAGCTTTCAAAACGAAGCTAGTGTTGTGGAGACTAGCGGGTTAACTGCCGCAGCAAATGACGAAGTCGCAACTTGAGCACCTGCGACAAAGCCTTTTAAAAAAGGCAATTCTTCATTAGTATTATTATTATTGTTGACGAGCTTGACATGAAACATACGGACACATACACGTTACCTTCCTCTGATGTTTTTAAGTCCCGCTGATCTGCGTGTGATGTGAAGGCGAGGAGCGAAACTAACGGCAAAATAAATAAGTGAGCACGCACCCATGTATGGTGTGTTCAGGGACACTCGGAAACCTCTCAACTGTGTGAAATTAGCTCAGTTTATCATCATATCACAATATTCCATCACGATGAGGCAATAACAACATTAATGTTGAATTTTCACAGAAGGTCAAAGTGTTTGTGATGATGATATGGAATGAAACACGGTTCACAATAAAAGAAACATGTAGGATCCAAATTGAAATAAAAATGTATTAAACATATAGACTGCTTGGAACAGTAACAAAAACACTATGCTCTTAAATATATACATATCATTTTACGTTTAATACATTTAGTATTAAACGTATTAGTATTAGTACAAGTATAAACATATTGCTGACTGTTCATGACAATAAGCTAACAATCATATTTAGTGCCCAAGCACAAACACCAGCACACATTTGTGCAATATTGTTTTCCTTCAGATCATTATTACTATTATTATTATTATTGTTCTGTGGCTTACCGGTCATTTTTGAGGGGGGTACATAAAAACTATTGAAACTTGGCATGGAGGTCAGGTGTGGCGAAAATGCGATATTGTCATAGTGCTCGCACCCATGTGTCGCAGCAGGGCTCTATAGCGTCCCCTGAGGTGAAACGTGGATGGAGCAAGCCTTTAGTTGCACCAAAGTTCACGAAACAAATCAATTGTATGTTTTATAAGCAGTGACATTGGGCTTTCATACATTTGAGAAAGTTATTATAACCATTTTTAAACTTGTTTTGTGTGTGTGTGGCTCAGAAGCAGTGCCAGGGCCCAGTAGTGAGTAAGAGTAGTGAGACTAAATGACCTCTGGAGTTGGGCAAAAGGAAAGACGTAGATATATCGGTATCATATATATCAGCAAAAAGTCCTATATCATGTAAAATAATGCATTTTCTGACCATCTGTACTTCAATACGTTAGACAGCAGTGAAGAGACAAATAACAGATTAATGCAGGAAACATTTTAAGCAGAAATTAAGTCATTAAGTCCAGTCAAGCCAAAATATTTCTTGAGGGTAAAGGGTAAAACTTAGCCTTCTTCCTTTCTTTCCTTTCTTTCTTTTCTTTCTTTTCTTTCTTTTTCTTCCTTTCTTCCTTTCTTCCCTTTTTTCCTTCCTTTCTATTAAAAATACTGCCCTTGATTAATTTGGTATAATCAGTCACAAGACATGAACTGAAACTACTCACACAATTAATCATTTATTTGTCACACTCAGATAAATCCGTCAAACGCCGCTGTGTCACACCTGCGGGCTCCGCCTCCACGCGGAATAAAGCTCTACGCTCATTGGCTCAGCTTGTTGTCCTTCCACGGAGAATGCCGGCGTTCTGGCAAGCCATTGGTTAGTGACATGTCAATCACGTTTGGTTCTGCGATGTGATTGGCTCGCCCCACCTCGTGCTCAGCAGCAGCTAGGCACAGAACGACAGCCATTCCGTGTCATCTCCTTCTCCTGACTGATGCTGCCACTGTCTAAACCCTGTTGAACCGCAGGCTCCGTCGCGCGGCTGTCATGGTGATTTTAGCGGACGTCTGCGGAAACCTTGTCCTCCTCTAAGTCACTCTCTCGAGCCTCCACGGGCAGAGGCTCGGGAGCGACGGTGGTGGTGGTGGTGCGGCGCTGCCTCCCGTTTGAACAGCGGCAGGAGGATGGCATTGCCTCTGTGTGTGTGTGTGTTTGTGCTCGGTCTGTGGAGATTTTAATTAGCCGCTAACACACGCTTAGACATTTACGACTGGCAAAACCGTGACGACCGAAGCACCGCGACGATTATGTAAAAGGATTCAAGTAAGTCTTTTACCTATGGTTTCATTTGTCGATGTCCAGTGTTTGTTTTTGTTTTTTCAAATGTGATATCAATGTCCCTGCCTGGAGTCTGTCTACTGACGGACCCGCGAGCTTATTACTTAATAACAATTAAAAAATAAACAGGCCTCTCGAAGCCCGATTTATGTGAGTGTAATTCCAGCGGAGACACGGTCAAGTCATCAGCTTGTAGACTGTATTTATTGCTGTGAAACAGCAATGCTGCTGCTCCTGCTGAAGATGATGATGACGATGATGATGATAATTGCCATGTTTCCATAGCGTCCTCCTCCCGTTTATAATTTTGTTACACAACCGTATTGTTATGGCAGGCATGTTATGCATTTGGAGACATGAAAACTAGTCAAATAAAATCATTAACGGAGGGGGGGGGGGATGGTGTGTCATTTTGGCCACAGATGTTGAGCCATGAGTCGACTGCAGAGCATGGAGGCCTGTTGTTGAGGCATCGTCCTCAGGCCGGCTCTGACTGAGCACCATAATGACATTTTTCTTAAAAAAGGCCCTTCAGGTATGAGAACAGGGTCAGACATTACAATAGTCACAGTCCCATCATTGACACTATAGCTGTTTTTTTTAGCAGCTGTTGATGAATGGCTGTGTGAGTTCTTGTATGGGTATCTTTTTGAGGATGACAAAACACTTAAAAACCTAAGGAGTAAGGACATTTTGGGAAAGTGAGTATATTTTGGCTGGTCCTCGTGTTCTGTCACCCCTTAAAATGGCCTTTTGGGATGTTAAGGCTTGGATTTAGGGTTAGGGTTAGGCACTTAGTTGGGATAATTAAGGTTAGGGTAAGGGGCTAAGGAATGCAAAATCGAGCTAGTCTTAGTCAGAATAACACACCTGAATGATGTGATTCATAGTCCGATTACTCCTGCATGTATAAACTTGATCAGACTGGAGTTGGACTTGGCGTTGTGCACATGCACCAAAATTTCCTCCCTGGACCCCGGAAGTAGAAGGAGAAACTGCAGTATTGTTCTTCTTCTTTGGACAACACAGCAACCGTAAGAGCCATGCTTGATCTCATTTGTGTCATGATTCACATGTACAGCAGGTACGAAATATACAGAACATACACGGCCAGTAAATCGATTTTCTCCTCGGTATTCTCGGTCACTGCAAGTTGTCCGATTGCCTGACCCGGTCGAGCTATGGCCGCAGTTAGACTAAGCTGTGCATGTAAATGTACTGCATTAGTGTCCTCACTATGAATGCTGCACAAATGTGTGTTTGTGTGTGAAAGAGACAGAGAAGGCATGAGTATAAAGGTATCATGTCAAGACTATCCTTACCCAAGAAATTGCACTTTATCATATCACTATAGTAATTATAAGCAAGTAGCAATGTAAGGGTGATTTTATTTTATTTTTTTTTGGATTCGGAAAAACAGGTGCAAATACAGACACATGTCCAGCTGAATATCCACATTTGTGCACTGGGGTGGGTCAGAATATTGGCGCTCTAAGGTAAACGGTCTCTGCCAGTTTCACTTGCTGGACGGCACTACTTCATGTCTCCTCTTGGTGGCGCTGCTTTAATGAATGAGGGAAACTTGGGTGGAGGTTACCTGGCAGAAGAAGAGGGAGTTTACAGCGGGGTAATGACCCGTAATGCCTCATCCACGTTCAATACATAGACTTTATGCACTTTGTTCTCTATGTTGTGAATGAATAGAGAAATCCTGCACTTTTAACTTATCATGGACGTTTGGTTTTCTTCAGATAGACAGATATCATGATGTATCGCGATATGATGTCTTGCAATGTATTGATTATCGCAGAATTGCATGGTGATATTATTGGTACTGTGAACCATGTATCATATCATATCGTGAGGTACCCTGTGATTCCCACCACTATTGTGCATATTTCCTAAAAGCTTTACAGATATACATATACAGATGAACTACAGTTACTAATTAGGGATGAGCTGATATGCTACTTGTTATTGGTATCCGTCCGAAACTGGCTAAAATCAGTGGCTCCGATTTTGGAAAAAGAAGAACAGAAAATCTAATATGGGCCACATCACAAATCGCAAATGTTTCTGGAAGCATAGGCGACGAGAGAGACACCCTCCACTACTGTCATGTGACGATGATGTGAGTGAATGAGGACAGCAAATGTGTCAATATCGGTACATATTCAAGGCTGTGATGTCTGTTTATGTACAGGGCAAAAATAAGTAGTTTCTGTAACTAATTATATTAATTATTCAAGTATTCAGAATATTGTAACCATTAAAGTTAAAAATTGTCCCAAGTAATGGTCTGTCACAAACAATAACTTCACTTACTGACACTTCAGCACCTCCTCCAGACTTTTGTTTATGGTCTTGGGGAAAATATGGCTGGTGACAGGAGACAGTGACCAATCACTACGATTATGCAGCATACAGCTCCCCGCGGTAGAGGGTTCGCTATTCCATCATTGACAGTGACCTCCTACTTAGCAAAGCAACATTTTTTTAAAAAGGGGTCTAAAAGAGATAACAAATGCAAGAAAATATTTGTCTATTTCAGCGGAGAATTTCAGAGATCGAGAGATTGCCTCGGATAATCTGGCATGTAAGAAACTATTGCATCAGTCCAAGTAGTATTTTAATAACCTTCTTCATTGGTGTTTTATGGCAGATGGAATCTGTAATTTTGCTTCACTATCTCCTTTAATCATCCTTGACTGTAACCTGTAAATAAACACTATTTTTCTAGTAACCTACCCACTATTGCTTTAACTAAGCAGTATTTTATTCATCCCGTTGTTTTTGTTAAATCCATTCAAGGAGAGTGCAGTTTTCAAAATGCTTGACCACTTCTTAAGATCAAAAAATGTACTACTCTAAACCTTGGAGACCAATACTGAAAAACACTGGTGTAACTGTGTCTGTGTTTTAAATGTAGGCCAGGCACATATCATTTTTTACCTCCCCAGTGGATAAAACATGGACAACAGACATAGTTTTCTGTGCTATGACGTTAAAGGATTAAAGATCCTGCTGATTACTTATGAAATAAAAAAAAGCCCCTACAGGAGTGGGAATTCACGTGTTTCATTATCTTATTCTGTTGATTGTAGGTAAGGCTTAAATACCACCTGACTAAGGACATGTATTACTGAATACTGGTTTCATCTGCTCTTTGTGCGAGTTACAATGAGAGTGCCTTTGGGCTTATCTCTGAAAACCGCACACCATCTCACACACTTCACTTTCAAGGAAACAAGTATCTGATTCTCGCTTCCTGCAGGTGACCTTGTTTCCAGGTGCTGCAGCCTTGGAACTTTCTTTATCCAATCCCGCAATCTCGCTCACAAACACAAAAGACTGCACACTTAATCTGTGATGTGTGAGAACAGCCCAGCCCATTCTTGCTAACCTCTTCTCCTGCTCTCACTTTTCCATGTTGTTCATCTGTGGGACAGAGTAAAAGCTTAGCAGGTTCTGGACAGTGTCATCGGGATAAGCAGTCTGTGTGTGTGTGTGTGTATGAGCATTTTCATATGTGCATGTGTGTGTAGCCTTCCCCCTGCAAGGACAGGAGAACGGAAGAAGGGATATTATCGTAGAGCCTCTTCTTCCTGGTCTGCTGCAGTCCAGATTTATTAAAGTCTGCCATAGCAACATCGGTGTCAAACTGCAGCCACGTGTTCATTTCACAGCAGTGGTGGACTGACTTATTTCCCCTCACACCTACTAAAAGTTAGAAGTTGTCTGAATAAATGTGATACTGATTGCATTTCCTTTGCTATCTACGTGTGGCTTTTTGTCTGCATGGTGATATGTGTTGTTAGTAAATACACCTTCAACACAGTGTTGCCTGTGGTGCTGGACATTATTTTCTTATTTTGAATATTAATGCATCTGGTATTTTGCAGTTTTATCATAATGAGGGTGATTTCCTGGAGCACAGGGTGGCAATTAAGTTACATTTACACACATTTTACACAAATTATTGAACCTGTCAGTGTAGCTTTCACACCAGCAAGGAAATTGTACTGAGCGCTAGTGCCAGGTACGCATCAATCAGGAAGAGTTTGGTGACGACATGACATTGAAAATAAGCAAATATGCACAGGACCTTCCCTAAATCCTGCACATTGTCTGAAGACATCCGGAAATCTGGCCTGAAGCGGTTAATTCAATGGTAACAGTCGAAGCTCCTGAACCAAGCAAGCTCTGGTCTGTTCAGTATTTTCATTTTACTAAATGACTGTGCAGCAGCTTGTCGTCTGGAGATCAGGAGGTCAGGTCATGATATTTTATTTGCTTAATTGCATTGTAATTAATGTGAATAATAAGGGTGCATCAAAATTAACCTCTGAGTTATTTGCAGTTTCACGCCACTGATGTGCAAAGGTTGTAGCGGTGTTAAACGCAGTATTTATTTTACCGTCACAACCAGTAAATGTGCATGTTTGAGGAGGAAGAATTACTACTTAAAATGTTTAAGCCCCTGTCAAATTAGTTCCCTGTTAATTTCCTGTCCGACATCTAATCTGGTAATCAACCTGAACCAAGTCCTCAGAAGCTTTTCCTGTTCTGTGCATAACTCAAAGCTTTATCAAGTGATATGGTTGATGTTGACATTTTCCCCCAAATTGGCTTACTGTTTCACTCTATTACTAATCTGCAGATTCATTTGCCAGTTAATTATTTTGTTGTCTGGTAAACAATAATGCAAAAATAAAAATAAAATGGTGAATTAAGCATCATCACCATCATCCAGTGGCAGTTGCTGGTCTTTGAAACAGGGGAAGCTCATTTCAGGCCCAGTCATTTATGCAAAATTCTGCAAAGGAACATCTAGAACAAGGGAACGCAATCATTTTTCAAAATTTGTATACTGTATGTACAAACAAAAATATCACAGAGCAAATAACACACAGCGACCAGCTATTTGTCTCAAGACTTCCCTCGCAAAATCCAAACATGACTATCATTCTGCAACGCTGTCAGTCAAAAACTGGTTCCGCCTTTCAGACAGTTCCTCCAATCATCATGCAGGAGCCCAGCGTCTGCATCCGCCCACTGCTCCATTGACTCAGAGAGAAGCTGAGCTTCCATGGAAGTGATGAAAATCACGTAAGACGATCCGTCGTCTGTGATAAAGGGCTGATTCTGAACAAACTAGTGACACGTTCTAATCACGTTGTAGCACACATTTAGTGAAATGTAAATACAACACGGTACATATTTGGTGACATTTTAGAGGAAGTCTCGGAGCCATCACCACTGCCATCAACATCCGCACGTTCCTCAGATTAAATGTGCAGTCCAAAGCCTATTACTATCATAGAAGTCCAAGAACAGTTGAACAGTAATAATAATCAAGAAGCTAAAGATTGTGACGATTTTATTAATATTAAGTCAGACGGTCATTTCTTTTTTTCCCCCTCACCTACGAAATGACTAAAGTAGCAACATCATCCACATAAAAGGTGGACTGGACTTGAGTGGGCATGGTCTGTGCATTGCATGCCACTGCACTTCATCTTCTTTGCTGACGCATGGAAACAGGGAGCAGCTTGATGACCTGGCTGTCGCGGTTCAAGCTCTCTGCACAGACAGCTCTCCTTCCACTCTCTTCTCTATTGTTCCTGTGTGCTGCAGATTTGTAATTGGATCCGTGTACTCCGTGTAGTTTTTACACTCGGTACGTTTACGTTTAGGAGGGAACAAAGTATTGTGTGTTGTGACTAAACCAGGCTTTTAAAATACTCAGGTAATACAAAATGACTACTACAGTATGTGTATCCACCTTGTTCCTATGGCCCATGAAACCGTGTCCATGGTACTGTCCTCTGGCACATCCTGTCACTGGATCTGAATTGGCGTATTCCATGGTAACTGGACGCTAATCACAGAGAGTGACTGTAAAATTTACCTGTCGCACCTAAAAAGGGATGATATGATAATTCCTCTGTCGTCTTCTAGTAACACACTAAAAACATAAAAATATACTGTTTTTTGCTTTACCATTAGCGATAATACCTGGTGTTTGGTTTTTTTTTAGTACTTGTTCTGACGAGGTTCCAAGCAAGCTGAGCTGCTACTAAAATGTGACGTCTACAGACCAGGGCTGAACAATTAATCACCAATCACAATACAGCCTAGGGAAATTTTCAAATGGCAGGAGGCGCAATATTTGTGAAAGGCAAAATGTGTGTCAAAATATCATTTTAGACTAATTATTGGTTTGATCTATACACATCTTATTCTACAGACGGAAGAGAACATCTCTGTTGCTCACAGATCTGCACAAATATCACACAGTAATCATGTTAAATATGTTTTTCAAATGAAAATGAGAATAATGATGTAAATGATATTACCAATCCCTCTGATATCTCAAATATTATTCCTGTCAAATTGATCGCAATTACATTTTTTTTTTCCCCAAACTCTTTCAGCCCTACTACAGACTGGAATCGAATGCCGATCTGTAGATCACTCAAAAAGAATGTCAAAAAAATTTGTTAATCTCCAATGTTTAGCAAAGGAAATGTCTTCATTTGTTCATTTGTCATTACAAACTGCTCATGCCTTCAGTTACTAGGGTTTGTGTGATTTGTGTTACATACTTGCTGCTTCTCCGTGCTATTGGATCATTTCATCAGTTACTGTGTAAAATGAAAAGAGGGAATGATTTACTGCATGGTGAAACTATGGACTTATGATCCACAACAATGACGTGTCACTGGGAGACTTTTGTCACACAGGCATGTTATGTTGATGATGAATACTTCACACAGTTAATCTGTAAAAGTTTGTTATGTGAGCTACTGAGCCATGTACTGTGCTCTTTCTTTGTGGTGAATAATGTACAACGCATACATTATACATTATACATTATATTACAAAAGGTTTAAGCAGCACTCAAATGTGTTCGGCTTAATTCATTTACAAATGAAGTTTACCCTCTTCTTCACAGATGCCTGAAAAAATAAGAGCCGCAAATCATGTTTTATATCTTGTGATTTTTCCGGTTTCAAAATGAAACTGATCCAAACAACCACAGTTCTCTCTCTGCTAACATCCATTTCCCCTGCAGGCTTGAGGTAGTTATTAAGCCAAGCCTGAAAATAAAATGTTCTTTGTGGCCATTTCCTCTCACAGTCCTTTCTAAAGCAAACATATGTTAATAACCAGAGCAGGAGATTAACTGGCAGCTCAGCTACTATTTGTGACAGCACTGCTGATAGCATATGAAATTAAAAGATGGTATAATGAGAGTAGCAGGGAAATATATGTCCATCCCAGCTTTAGCATCACATTAAACAGTGGCTGCGTTGGGATTAACAGCCACGGTGTTCAAATCCAATACCAATCTGTTAGATTACAGTTTAGATTTGGTGGTTCATCATTATAACTAGTGTCGTGCATCTTAACCCGACTGCCCTCTCGAACATTACCCATGCGCACATATACAGTACCTTTTTGCATTTGTCTTCAGCAATAATGCACAGCGTCATATTTGTGAGAGCACTTGGTGCTGAAGTGAGATATGTGTAAGATGATTTGTACTTTTATTGATCCACCTTAGGGGAAATCCAGAAATAGTGGCTATCACAGCAAATTTGGGAGTGTGCTTTAGCTCTAGAGGTTGACATTGTCTTTCATAGTGGTTTGGTTTTGCTGTGGTTCTGTGGTGCAGCTCGACGACAATTTAACGCTCAGCCCATTCGTACGTATGGTGGGCGCTGGTTGAAGACACCAGGTAGCACAGTGGTTAGTGGTTAGCACTGTTGCCTCACAACAAGAGGCTGCTGGGTTGCATTCCCGGTCTGGAACCTTTTTGTGTACAGACATGGGTTTCCTCCAGGACTCTCCCACCATCAAAACATGAATGGTAGTGCTATTTGGTTGTATAATGACAATAATGATGATTTCCTTTCCTTTCCTCAGCACATGCGTGCAGGCAAAAAAACTGCATGGATTCTGCTGTGACTGATACACATATATATATTTGATCTAGGACCAGATTTGCTGTGTGTCCTCACACACACATCACATCAGAGTCACATCAGCTGAAAATAATGGGATATTATCACTTAACCCCGGGAATCTGAATGTCACGCATGTGCCTGTGGCAGCACCCAGTTTTGTAGCATGACAGTCTCACATAATCCTGTTTTGAGATTAGCAAATGTAGTAATCCGTTTTATCCAAATTTGTTTCAGCTGTAAAATGTTAAGTAATGCACTGAACAAAGTAAAATAGTCTCATCTATCTATAAATGCATGGAGGGGTTGTCCGTCCCTACAATCGCGGGTGCCTTCCAATGTTAGGCTGATTTGAACATGATTATCTGGCCAAATTAACAGACACAATTTAACGTCATCGAACGCATCAGAGTCTTCCCGATTTCAAATCATCAGTATTAAACATGTTTGATATTTACGACTGAGCAGTGATTGGGGCGTGAGCAGAAGCCCCGCAACAACCAATGAGAGCAGGTTGACCGGGAAACAGATGTTGCATGATTTTGTTTAGAACCGTCTTCTCAGCCATGACTTTATTCACAGTGTTTTTGGGCACAAAACATTGCACACACAAAACAACTATTAAGTATTAAGTCCGCCTCCATGTCTGTTTATATTCTAAAGTCATGTTAAATCATGTGAGTCTCTGTGAGATCCCAAATCCCTGAAATCTCCTCCCTGAAATCCAATTTATTCAAATGATCAATTGAATTTGTATCGCGCCGAATCCCAACATACATTATCTCAAGGCACTGTACATAGTCAACATTATAGGGAATCTCTGACAGAACCAGACAAAGATGCGCAGCCATCTGCCTTGACTGGAAAAATGGGGAACACAGGAGAGGTGGAGGGACAGAAAGGGGAGAGGTGAGGTAGAGATAGAAATAGAAGAGAGAGGCCAGGAGCAGACATAAAACTTTCCGTGATGACGTTTATTTTCTTTGCATTTAAAGTTTGTTGTGTCTGTGGTCTCCCACATTTTTGCAATCAAGTCGTGTTTGAAAATCCTTGAGTGTGGAGCAGGCTTTGTTTGCATAACAGTCAAACAGGTCAAACTTGGCAGGTGAGTTATCAAAAAAGAGGTAAAACTTGACATTACATTGAACATGTACTGCAGTAGTATTTTTGAAAGTAATAGGAGGGGTTACTGATTATCTCTCACTGTGGCGCTCGTCGGTAGACGGATGCCAACATTGTCATTCCCCAAATCCTTTGTGCACAAAACATCAGCTGCAGCTCACAGACAAGTCAGTGGCTAAGTTACTAATTACATCTCAACACTTTACACTGTGCAACTTGTGCATGAGGGTTGTTCATAGAACAGACTTACCTCACTGTACTGATGATGTTGATGTTTTCCAGACTAATGTGTAAACATTCCTAATACAGAGAGACATGAACATGTGCAGTCAAATTCAGAAAAGAGTACATTTTACTACTTAACTATAACCACAACAATCAATAGCACCATATTACAAACACAAGTGCTGCATTTGTTGTTTTTCATTTGTCCTTTATTTCACAGGGTCACACTCACAACAGAGACCTGTTTTGAACAGATGGGTCACAACATTTACTTACAGACAGACTTAACTACACATTTAAGTTATTCATGCATTAATATATAAGCCGAAACCTTTAAACATAGCTCTACACGTATGAATACAGTGTATCATATTTTATAAACCTATCATACAAATGTATGATAACTGCTCAAGTAAAGAAACAAAAGTCTTTCAACTTTAAAGCTGGAATAGACAACTTTTTGGCCGACTTTACACCTGCAGCAGACTGCAGCGTCACATCCTGTGTGCCGCCCTAACAACAACAACAACAACAACAGAGTTAGCTGCACGCGAAGTCGAGTTATTGTATGGTCTCCTCTTGGCTTTTTGTCCCAGGGGAAGAAGTCGTCTTCAACAAGCGGAAAACCGGCGAAAGCAGAGGAGACAGCGCAGTTTTGTTGCCGCTTTTACGTCAGCTGTGCTCGGAGCCACCAACGTATTTCAGTTTTCACTTCACGTAGTTGTTGTGGGTGGAGCGAGATGCGTCGGAGACTTGTATTTACACTTATGTTCAATGTGCTCACAATGCATCTGAAGTGGTTTCCATGTAAATATATATACACATATATGTGTATATATGTATGTATGTATATATATATATATATATATATATATATATATATATATATATATATATATATGTACATATATGTGTATATATGTGTGTATATATGTGTATATATACATATATGTACATATATGTATACACATGTTATATATATATATACATACATATATACACATATACATATACATATATGTATATGTATATATATATATACATATATGTATATATATTACTATATTTTTATACTATTCCATTCCTCGACTTACTATATATTTAAAAATACAACTATGCTCCATCTAATACTATACACTGCATATGCTGGAGATGCATCTGCCTCTTTGTTTGTTGATCTTTATCAATCGTCGTTAATTTGTGTGATTCTGTCGTGACACCAGGTCTGAGGGAAAGTGCTCTTTGTCCTTATTGGCGTTGTGTATATTTATAACCGTGTTCAAAGAGGATCTGCTATCTATCTATCAAATCTATTTTCCTCTCCTTACTCACTGGGCTGCTTAAAAAACAGCTTTCACTGTACACACATTGATTGGGATGTACTTTTCACATCCTTAGCTCTTTATGCAGAGTGTGTTTAACTCGTCAATATGTCTGTTCTATGCACTTGGTTTTGCTGATAGAGTCATTCAGTGAGGGAGAGGGCAACATGAGAGGAAAATCATTGCTCCTTCTTTTACAGTGGGATTCTTTGAGCATTGTGGAGTCTAGCAGCAGTCACAAGGACACTGGCTTCTGTGGATGAATCTCGTGGAAATGGAGAGTTCACGTGTCAGTAACCAAGCATGAGATCATGAGTTTGCACCAACAGTGAGGTTAGCAACTACAGATTAACAAAGGGGTTGCCCTTGACGTTAGGACTGAAAGTTGCCGGGGGGCAAGACACACACAGGCAGAGGGAGGGTGAGGCACATCAGTGAGGTCTGGGGTTCTGTGAAAGCAAGCCGATTAGTTTAAGTTTCTTTAAATGCCAGTCATCTATGTCTTTCTGTTTCCCCGAGTCATAGCGGAATCATTTAGGCCTCAGGATGTCACATGTTGCATAACTTTGCTTTTTTGTAAGAGGAAAAATATGAAGTTAGTTGGTCTTTACGAATCAAAGAGGTTTTTTTCTTTTTTCTTTTTTTTTATCCTCATTTCTCATATGTCTTGATGAGGCCCAAAAAGATATTTTACATGAACAAACCAGCACTGCAACATTCCATGGAGGGGGCAAAGTGGACATGTTGAATAACTAACTGGACTGGAGTGTGTGTGTCACAGTTTTGCATGACTCACACCTTTTACTTGAGCTCTGTGACACAGATTTGATGGGGGGGGGTTTCTTCACTAAATGCACTTCATTATTTATTAACAGGTCCAGGTTTCTGATGTTTGTTTGGGCCTTGTTTTTTTTCTTGTCGCACAGCAGCAAAAATCAATTAAACTTGATTTATCGGACATTTATGATGGTTTTTTTTGCCATCATAACATTTTTGTCCATATCACCTTGTCCTAATTGCAAATGACTGTCACGCATTGCTGGAGAAATTCTGTTGCACAAAGCGTCAACCTTTTCCATTTGTCACGCGCCTTTTGGAAAGCATCGCAGTTCGTCCAACGCGCACCTGAAGAGTCTGAATGCAGAGATGAAGGTGAAACCTTCCACAAGTAAAGACTAACATGTTGTCGAGAATTG
The DNA here is from genome assembly GCF_958295425.1 of Solea solea. Taxonomy (NCBI): domain Eukaryota; kingdom Metazoa; phylum Chordata; class Actinopteri; order Pleuronectiformes; family Soleidae; genus Solea; species Solea solea. The sequence goes on along the minus strand of NC_081143.1, from coordinate 16,858,499 downwards.
AATTCAACCCAGTCTTACGGCTGGCGTTGAAGAGACTACGTAATTGACAAGGCAGATGCATCACTGTGTGCTGACTCACCGGTCTAGCTCATGACTTTTGAAGAAAAAGCAGACGGTTGATTTGTTTTGATTGTTTGACACAAAGGTTTCCGCTTCATCTAGTTATCTTGAGTTAGTACTGTAGTTTTTTCAAATCTGTTCTGTCACATTCACAGGCTAACAATATAAAAGGGCTGTTATTTTGGAACCGTCTTCTGGCGTGTGGGTCTCATTGGCTTGTTAATGGCTCTTTTGATCAGCCTGGCTTCTGTGTATAAATGTGGCCCTTGTCTCTTCCTTGTGCAGTGTGTTCTCTGCTTGGACTGTTTTTATGCTTCCTCCTGTTTCTGCTCCTTTGATGTGCTTGTTTTTTGACATGGTTGATTGATCACACAGGAAGAAAACAATCAGTTCTGCAAAGTATTCCATGGAGTATTTATACATTTTCTACTCTCTACTGTTAATGTCATAGACTGTATATAAAAAAAGGGCGTTGTCCTCTGGTTTGGTCTGCAAAATGAACTTGGAACTTTGTGCACTTCTCACTTGATTTATAACATTGGTAAACATTTATAGATTATACATTACATCCATTTTTATATCCAGTGTTTTTATCTTTATTTCCTCCTTAGTAAAAAGCTTTAGTCGCTGCTATACAGTATTCAATGTTTTTAGTTTGGTTTGTTTGTCGTCGTGTTTATATAGTTACATGTGCCTTTTATATTCAGGTATCAGTCTTCATGGATGTGTGTAAAGATGAAAATGAATGAAAAGCACTGGACCTCAATGAGGCGTCTCACATTAGTCAGTTGAATGTTGCACTGAAGACACACATGCCTTTGTGTGCCCTTTTCTTCTGAGGGTCACCAGTCTGACCTGAAACAAACTGTTAAATCAAATGTGTATTATTACACATAACTTTAACCCTTTATCCCCCCCCCCCCCCCAAAAAAAAAAATGATTGCCTCTAAAAATGAATGCCATAATATGCTTTTTTATGAAATTTGACTTCAGCTGAAGGCTGCCCTAACTGTTCCTGTCCTGTGGCTTCAATGTATGTTACATTTAATTAATCTGACATCACTACATTCTCCCGCTGTAGTTTTGTTGCACACAGGTACAGTGTGACCCAGGCTCAGTCTGGGTGTGACATTAATTGAATATTTAATCGTCATAGGTTGAAATTGTCGGTTGTAACGCTGCTGACTGAAGACTTGGTTGTTTTGCGTCCTACAGTGTCCCTGTGTATCAGAGGAGTTAAAGTATGTGTTACATTAGCAGCATTGTTTCTGGTTGAGGCATCACAGCCTGTCTTTGTGTGAACAAATGCCTCTCTGAGAGCAGAGTGTGTCTGATGGACCACAATGCTCTCGGTCAGGATGATGTCATACAGTGACTAAGGGCCACTCCTTCAAAGCGGTTATTTGTGCCAGGGTGTGCGTCTTTACAGGGAGCAGCGTTATTGGCCATCGTAATTGGAGCAGTGTGTTTGTGTCTTCGCTCTGTTCAGCCGAGCATGAAATCTTACATTTTTGTTGATGTTTGTTGATGATGGCGTTTGTTTGCTTGTTTAAAACTGAAACAGTGGTGTGTGTGACTTTTAAATGTAAACAAATGTCCATTGCATTCAAACCACTGTCAAATGCGTTCCCACAGTGTTGATGAAGCTCGAAAGCTCTGCATTTCTCAGTATTGTGGTGTTTCGATCTCGTGTCGCCCGGTGACATTCCCACACTGCACACAGGAAGTGATTTGTTCATGGATTATGAATGAAAACAAAAGAAGTGGTCATGGAATGTTTTATAAGTGAGTTCCGTAGCTCAAAAAACCTAATTGTACAGCAGATAGATAAGATTAATATTTCTTACCCCCACCTGGCCCTGAGCTGCTGGTGTGTACACACAAACACTCCCTGTGTCAGGTCTGATAGTTTTGCTTGACAGAACCCGTACACAGCATACAAATAGTGCCACTTTGTTTCTATTCATGAAAACAAAACTGAGTTAATGTTGTTTAGTAATTTGATCTGGTCATTTTAAACGCTGTAGAGGTTTGACAGGTTCAAGTGAGTTGTAATGTGTTTGGTGAACAGGGCTGCACCTGTGATGATTTGTGTTTGTCATTTAATTTATGTTGCGCTAAACCATTTCTGTAATTTCCTCTTCATTTTCACTGAGTTTTTTTCTTCCTCATCACAGGTTTGAAGAGCTAGGTGGCCAATCGGGAGACAGCAAGGCTCACTGAGGAGGGAAGCCACCAGTGAGGCCAAGAGATCTCCTTACCCCATCCACACTGCTGCACACATCCCTCCCCATTATCACTACCATGTCTCTGCCCAGTGGCAGCCCAGAAAGAGAGGGCTCTGTCGGGGCTCTCTCTCAGCTCGAATGCCCTTCTTCCCCATCCGGAATGGACCCAGACCCCTCATCAACAGGCAGCCCAGTGCTCAGTCCAGATTCATCCTCCCATGATGCATTATTGTCTGCACCAGCAGCCTCCCCAGCAGACTCGGAGAACCTAAGTCCGGATGAATTGGAGCTGCTGGCCAAACTGGAGGAACAGAACAGGTAAGACCAGTAGCATAGAAACAAGTGTAGATTCAGGGGCAGAAATCAGCCTGGGGGGGGCATTGGGGTTCAGTCTCACAAACCGGCACCTGAAGCCAGCTATACAGGGCCAGGCAACCACCAGTTGAGAGAAGGGGACCATGGCCTCCACTTCTCGGGCTGATCCACAATCAAAACTCCAAAAACACCCACTGCAGAAAAGTCGTCTGAAATTCGTCGGTTAATGATCCGAGATAAATCGCTCTCTATTTGCTATAAATGATGCACTAAAAGAGATCAGTGAAAATCTAAAACAACATCAAAGAAACTGAAGTTTCTCATATGGAATACCCCACTTGCCAAACATATATATTTTATATACAGCGCTGCACCATACGGGGGTCTGCCACCATGGGCTCATGTGTCTGAGCTTTATTTTCTGTCCCTATATTCTACAGAATCTCACATGCCAAAAGGAAGTTGCACACCTTTTCAGGTGTTTACAGCAGGGTGTGTACTTGTGCACTCTACTTTTAGTCTGATCTCTCCTACACCTCAAGATGCGTGCTGAATATGTGGCTGTGGATTATTATTGTTATATTATTATTCTTTCAACAATAATGAAATTCAGAATTTCAACTGTCAGTCTAGAGACTTCTGAGTGAATGGACATTATCTACACAGCCGTACACCGCGCTGTGAGTCCACAATGATTTCACTGGTGTACACCAGGTCAGAGCATGGATATGAGTGTAGTTTGTCACATGATCTGCCTTTATGCGTATCTCAGTAACTCTCCAGGGTGTTTTTATGGTCCTCTATGGGGCAAATGTGCCGTTCCGCGGGGTCACGGTGTTGTTTCTCTCCCTCGGAAATGATTTGCCGTAATAAAACTGTTGTCTTCATGTAGGTTACTGGAGGCTGATTCTAAATCGATGCGGTCGATGAGTGGCTCGCGGCGCAACAGTGGCTCCTCACTGGTGTCCAGCTCCTCTGCTTCCTCCAACCTGTCACACCTGGAGGAGGACACCTGGATCCTGTGGGGACGCATTGTCAATGAGTGGGAGGAGTGGAGACGCAAAAAGGACAAACTACTAAAGGTGGGGCTTGTAAAGAAGAAAGCTGTCCCATCCATTTTCTTCCTGAACATAACTTGTGTATATAATGGACAATTAGAGCAAAATGGAACTAAACACACCAGACAATGGCACGCAGAGTTTGGCTTTAATTTGGCTGTTTAAAAAACCATCATTTAACACTGATATTCTGTCATTATGAAATTATCCCACAAAGTCCTTGTAAAATAAATCAGTTGAATGATTATTGATGTTTTGTATCTGTCTGTCTGTCTGTCTGTCTGTGTCTTTCTCTGCACTACAGGAGTTGATCAGGAAGGGCATCCCCCATCATTTCCGGGCGATTGTCTGGCAGCTGCTCGGCAACGCCACCGACATGCCGGTAAAGAACCAGTATTCTGAGCTCTTGAAGATGTCCTCTCCCTGTGAGAAGCTCATCCGCAGAGACATCGCCCGCACCTACCCCGAGCACGAGTTTTTCAAAGGCCAGGACAGCCTGGGCCAGGAAGTCCTCTTTAACGTCATGAAGGTGATCGCCGCAGCAATGTCACATCGCCTTAATGTCTGAACTCGGTTTAATGTCAACCACTTGAACACTCGAGTTGATTTTAATTCAATGAATGTATGATTTATGAAGTCATTTAGAATGAACTGATGATGTGAATCTAAAAAAAATCACGTGTTTTATTTCACAAATCTATTATTCCTGCAGTTGATTGTGAAATTAGGAAGTACTATGAACTTTGTAATGTGGTTTTCATTTCTGAAATTAAATTTTCACAACAGTCAAGTTTCCTGGTTGGTGTTCCCTTCTGGAAATGAATAGACTTCTGTTGACTCATGTTTTAATGCATTGTTTGTTTGTTGTAGGCATATTCTCTGGTGGATCGAGAGGTGGGCTACTGCCAGGGCAGTGCCTTCATCGTTGGCTTGCTGCTTATGCAGGTAATGATCAAATGAACCATAATAAGAGAATATTGCAAAATAAAAAAGGCTCTTTAAAGCACTTTGCTGTTGCTGTTATCAGGGTCATTATAACCTGTCCTGTTAGATTTCAGGAGTTACAACAACCAAAATCTGTTCATTTATAGCCTAGTAGAATTAGAATTTTGCTCATCCATCTAATCTCCTCCCAGATGCCCGAGGAGGAGGCGTTCTGTGTGTTTGTGCGTCTGATGCAGGAGTACCGTCTAAGGGAGCTGTTCAAACCCAGCATGGCTGAACTGGGCCTCTGCATCTACCAGTTTGAATATCTGCTCCAGGTAAAAAAAAACAACAACAACAACAAAGTAACAGCATGAGGATTGCAGTGTGAACTTTGTCCACTGAGGGGCAGTAAATCATTAATTTATCTTTTTTGACTTCTGATTTTGGGTTTACTAAGGTTTACAATCATGCTCTCGTTCCTTTTGTCTCAGGAGCAACTTCCAGAGTTGAACGTCCATTTCCGGTCCCAGAGTTTCCACACATCCATGTACGCTTCCTCCTGGTTCCTCACCCTTTTCCTCACCTTCCTCCCCCTGCCCGTAGCCACTCGCATCTTTGATATTTTCATGTATGAGGTAGGAAACACTATGAGTTTGTCTAATATGAACACACATTTGATGTGTTTATTTATTTGGTTTAGTAATCTAAAAAACAGTTTGTTAAGCACATTTCCTAAAATCTTATGACCTGCAGGGTTTAGAGATTATCTTCCGTGTGGGCCTGGCCATCCTGCAGTACAACCAGACTGACCTCATTCAGCTGGACATGGAAGGCATGTCGCAGGTCAGCAGACACAGCTTTTTGCACAGATTTCCTCTTCATAGAATCTAATAAAACAGGTGAATTAGTTCTTGATTTGTATGTATTGTTCACATGTGTCTGGTCTCTTGCTGTTGGAGTGAAACGTGTGTTTATTCTTACTCCAACTCTACCTATAATTACTTGTACATTTTCCAAGACTGAAGTCACAATTTATCTCATGAGTATTTCATAATCCATATGCAGTGATATTGCAGCACAAAGGCATATGAAGGATGTGAGTGTCTTTAATTTAGGGTTGGGAATTAATTGATATAACAAAATGTATTACAATATAATTTTCTGCAATACATAACACGAGGTCTATATATATATATATATATATATATGTATATATACATATATGTATATATATATGTGTATATATGTATATATATATATATATATATATATATATATATATATACACATGTGTGTATATATATATATGTATACATGTAAATATTATATATATATATATATAAAAATATATATATCTAAATAAAATATCCATCTAGCCCACACATTATCTCTGCTCATCTGCCAACATCCACATAAGATATGAATGAGCGTCTCTGCACTTTCTGAACTTTTGTCTGTTTTGCTGTCGGCCTGCCAGCATTTCCAGAAGGTGATCCCCCACCAGTTCGACAGCTGCCCCGACAAGCTGATTCTCAGGGCCTATCAGGTCAAATACAACCCCAAGAGGATGAAGAAGTAAGAGCGACGATCACGTTACCAACTATTTTCACCAAGGAAGATTTGTTTTTCTGTCTAAACTAATGCTGAGGTTTCAATAACAAAGCACACTCATATCCGGTGTTTGTGTAAGCCTGTTTTGTTCTTCAAGTATTGTGATGAGTATGCCATTTCAGTCAAAAACAAGTCAAACCAAAGAAATTACTTTTGCTTCTTCTAAAAAGGTGATTTTGCAGCATCTGTTCTTATTTTCCACTAGGCTTGAGAAAGAGTACACAACCATCAAAAACAAAGAAATGGAGGAGCAGATTGAGATCAAGGTGTGTTTATTTATGCGTTTGTGCATTACACGTGCAGCGTTGGTATGAAAGTGGAGAGGTCGTTGAGTGAAACTCCTCAGTAACTCTCCTCTCTCTGCTCAGAGATTACGCACAGAAAACAGGCTGCTGAAGCAGAGGATTGAGACGCTGGAGAAGGTAAGTGACGGGCTTTGATTCCAGATCATCTAAATGCTAATGTGAATCTGTTTTCTGCTGCATTATTGAGATTCCTCTTCACATTCGGATCATTTCAGTAAAACACTGTCACCAGACTATTCGGCAGGCTTAAATTTGTACACTCACTTCCTGTGGTTGTCGTCTCGTCCTGAGGAGCTTGTGTGTGTGTGTGGGGGGTGTATATGTATGTGATTGGCCCTATTTGCACGCAATCTATTTTCCCTTCTCTGTTCTCTGCTATTGAGAGACACTTTTTCTGAGTATTCTCGTTGCGACCTCTGTTTTTTCTTCTCCACTTCTCAGTTGGTCCTTAAATGTATGATATGTTCATTTCATTGCCTTGAATCTTCTCTTGGATTTTGTCGTGCTTTATCCTCCTCGGTGCCCCGCCGTCTTTCACTCTCTTCATCTCGTTTTTCTTCCTCCTCTTGTTCCTCTCCTTTGTTGCGCTGTAGGAGAGTGCTGCTCTGGCAGACAGACTGATTCAGGTAGAGTAACTGTAAACTGCTTTCCCGCTGACCTCGTTTTTCTCCGTGGTTCTCCTCTCCTGCACTGCTTTACTCCCTCCTCTTAAGAATAAACAGGCAGACGTGCATGAGAGAATATTGTTTATGCTGTATACCTGTTCAGTTTATAAGACTGTCCTGTAATCCCTGAAAGCATGTACAATTATTTATCCATGTCGGAAAAAATGACCCCTGCATGTGGCATGTAAACTGTTTTTATCATTATTATTAAAAAAAAAAGTATTGTATGTGCTTATAATTTACCAATATTATGAAAAGTATTTTGTGTAAGTAAAGGGACAGCAAACAAGGAGAAACACCTAGATAATCTTTGTTCAAAGGTAACAAAATCAACTAACCAGCAAGTTTGAAGCTCAATAAATAACAAGCTACAATTTATCTTGTGTTGAAATGACATTTGCCGTTATGACGAGGCCTATTTCTTGGCTGGTCGCAGTCCAGGCTTTTACTGGTTACATTTGTAACTATTCTACAAAATGTATATATCCAGTTAATTTGTCCTTTAGAGATGCTGTTGCAAGGATTTTGCTCACTTTCAGACAGACCCAGGAAATTAAAAATATCTTCTCAGATTATTCTATGCAAGAAAACAAAAAAAAAAGAAAGCTTAGAAATCTGTACAATTTCCCCTCCAAACTGTAGTGTGTAATTTAAACATGAGCAAACGTCCGTTACATTCACACAATAAGTCTCTCTCTGTGTTTCCCAGTGCATCTGTGTTTCGATCTAATGTTGCCTGGCGACATTCTCGCGCTGCACACAGGAAGTAAAGCTGGTGAAGTAAAACGGATGTAACCAGGTTGGATAGTAACTGAAAACTCAAGGAAGTGCCCAAGCACATTTTCAGAAGTGAATTCCGCCGCTCCAAAAACGGTGTTGTTCAGCACTTTGATGGTACAGATTCACACAATGGCTCCCTCAGTCAGGTTTGCAGATGACTGATTAATCCTTGGGCAGAATAGTAAAATCAACCCCAACAACACTCATCAAAGCTTACGCACTGCAGCTTTAATCACAGTCATGTTGATTTCCCCGAATGCCCCGACATAACCTTTTCCCTTACATCAGTGTAAAAGCCTTTGCTTTAAGGTTCCGCACTGCCGAGCCTAACCTGCTAACCTGCTGTTCCAGGGTCAGGTGACGAGGGCACAGGAAGCAGAGGAGAACTACGTGATCAAGCGGGAGCTGGCGGTGGTGAGGCAGCAGTGCAACTCAGCCAGCGAGAGCCTCGAGAAAGCGCAGGACACCATCAGAGAGCTGCAGCAGCAGAGGGTAAACACACCGGCCCATGATCTGTGTGCAGCACTAATGCAATAACACTTCTTATCATGGTAGAGGCTGCTGTTCTGCATGTCTCTGTATAATGTATTAGTTAACTGCTCGTGTATGGCATCGCTGAGCGACTTTTAATTTTTTTAAATGTGTTCCACTACAGCAGGAGTTAAAAACTCTACTTTTTTTTAAACTTTAAGATGTGTCGTGTTAAGATAAACTCACACTTTTTTTATATAAAATAAGTTGAGCAGAAGAGCTAAATTTCAACACTATTGTTTCAAAGTTGCATACACATAAGGTGTAGGATTGTATGAATGATTTTCCATTGAAACGGGGCATATTTTATCTTATGTTTTATACTACATCTCAGTATTTATTACTTATTTCAATCTCATTGTATATTACTTACACTGGCAATAAAGATCTATCCATGTATCTAGAGGTATAGGTAAAAGCTAATATAAATATCAGTATAAGAACGTAAAAACTCATGATGCAAAATGTTTATCTCCACCTGCCGTTACTCCCCAAGCCTGATTGTTACTTGTATATAAATTAATTTCAATAATCTGGGGGGAAAAAATAGATTGTGAAACAGGATTTGTGTCGAAATCAAGTCATTTATGACGAGCATTGCGAGGCTTCCTTTCCGTCCTCTACATAGAGTAAATGAGCAGCTGTAATAAAAAAATGTGATGGGTAATTGGATATTTATTGTGTTTACACATTCAAACAGAATGAAGTGCAACCCAGCCAAAAATATACAACGCTCTACAACTCTGTAGAGGCGCTGTAAATGTTGCCATTGTGCCGTCACCCACGAGATCTTTTGAAAACCTAGACTGAGGTGGCTGAAATGACAAACTGAAACTTCTTTACTCACGCTATGTTGCCAAATTTTAAGGTTTTCTTTGCCTCATGGGAAAGTATGTTTCCACTCAGCCGCCTCCGTTTTTCTGATGCTCTCACGCTGCCTGTGACTCTATAGTTTCACTTTGATGTGGTGACATGAGAATGTACAGTAGCCTTCTGTATTCTGACATCACTATGAGTTAGTGGAGCAACTCTGTCACTTGAAAACCAGCAGCTTTCTTTTGCTGATGAGCAATTTTGAAGTCGGACTGCTTCACAGACGTGTACGTAGGAAAACGGTGGAAATGTGTTTTTTAAAATCAGCAGATTTTTCTTCTGTTTTTCTAGACTAGGTGTAGGTCATCATGATCTGGGGGATCACGTTGTCCGTCTTAATCAATCTGATCTTTATTTATTTGTAACATAAATAAGTGACTTGTGTGCAGAAAACCTGTTCTCTTTACTGATGAATGCAAGGGTTCTGTGTCTGAAAACTCAAGTTTCCTGTTTGATTTATCTGCACATCAAACAAAAAATATAAAGAGAGCAGTGCGATTGTAATCGCTCACAATCATAAAAGCGCGGTGGTGATCTCATGTCAAACTCCATATAAAATAACCTACAAACTAGCCCAGAAAAGATCAACAGTGCAGTTGCACCGCACCCAACAAAGCTGACCAACTAAATGAGTCGGTGTGAAGCCCCAGCTTTATCTGTGTAACACCAGTGATGTCTGTCTCAGTACACAGAACAGTTTGTGAGCAACCTCCAGACCCAGCTGGAGCAGTCCAGGCTGCGAGAGGCCGAGCTGCTCGGAGCGCTGAAGGAAATGCAAGACAAGGTGCTCGACCTGGAGAAGGTGGGTTCAAAGATGTGTGTGTGTGTGAGAGAGGGTGTAAGCAAAGAGCAGAGGCAACAGATGTGGCTCTGTAAACATATTAAAGGTCATTTAACTGTAAAGTGTCGATCCAGACAGTGGAACAGGCTCGTCTTAGGTATACTGTACTTCCATGAGGTGCGAGAACACAAGAGTCTTCCTCCGTTGGATGAAGATATTTTTGCTGAAAGGTAGAAGGTCTCCATAATGCACCGTAATCCTAAAATGTGTTTCCATGCAGAGGAGCAGCTGTCTGCCTGATGAGAACAACGTGGCCGCTCTGCAGGAGGAGGTGAAGCAGATGAAGCTGAGGGAGCTGGAGACGCTGAGCTCCTTCAGAGAGATGCAGGACACGGTCACTGAGCTCAACCAGCGCTGGCAGGTAATGGACACACACACACACATCGTGTACTCTCTCTCTTCATACTATGTGAATAAGCGTGCATGCACATGTGGCACACCGTTACATACCTGTTGACTGTGCTTCTGCAGCACCACATGTCCCGTGGCAGCAGCACTGGTGGTGGGGGTGGCCACTGGAAGGAATCCCCAAAGAAGAACGCCATGAACGAACTGCAGGACAAACTGATGACGGTCAGACTGAGGGAGGCTCAGGCCCAGGCTGAGCTCCGAGAGGTCAAACTGAAATCCCTGCAGCTGGAGAGCCAGGTCAGGCACGATGTAGATCATCGCAATGCAGGAAATAGGACTAATGTTGATAAATAATATGTGAGGAAAATAGTTAAGCTACTCTCTGCTTCGCTGTATCAACTTGTACCAATTACTAAATAAATTGAATTTATTAAATGTTAAATATTTGGGGTCTCAGGAAAACATTTAAGATTTTCATACTAATTTGTTGTTAATTCTGCGACAATAACAACAATAATACAATAATAATAATCACAATACATTAGAACATGATAAAAAAGAATCTCATAATATTACGACTTTATTTATTTAAAAGCACAACTTCTCGGAAAAGTATGACTTTTTCCTTGAAAGAGCTGTCGTTATTAACGGTCATTCACACGGCACATGCCTGGGAAAACGAGGAGTGACCGAGCAACAGCATATCAGGGATACTATGTTTATGCATCGCTGCTAATATTGCAAGGGACAAACGTCTCACTCTCTCTCCCCCCTTCGCTTCTTTCCCTCTAGAACCAGATCCACAGCAAGCACATCGGTCGCAATGAGCAGGAACGCTCGGCGCTACAGGACCGGCTCCAGATGCTGACCAATCAAAATAAAGCTCTCCAGGCCCAACTTAACGAGATGAAAAGGAAGCAGGCTGAGTCCGACTGCAAGGTGTGAACGGAGAGGAGAGAGAGACGAGAGAAAAGTGGTTAGAAAGGGGTGAAAATAGAGCATGACTAAGAGACCGAGACAGTCTCTTAGTCAGTGCCCAACACTGAAATCCAGTACATCGCTGTCGCACTGAAATGTCTCCCTAACTGTTGTCTGTCTGTCGTTAAACCACAGAGTAAAGAAGAGGTGATGGCGGTGCGACTAAGGGAAGCAGACAGTATTGCTGCCATAGCAGAACTCAGACAGAAGATTGCTGAACTCGAGATACAGGTGTGTTTATTTGGCATCAGTGGTGATTACTGTGAGACGGCAAGGGAAGCTCAGTTTCCTCTAAAATGTGGTCGAATATGTGCTGTGTTGTTAACAGCAGTGTCTTTTCTGCCTCAGTCCTGTGTGGATTTTGTGACTGAAGTCTGTAGACAAACAGCTGGTTGTTGTGTTTGCTCAGCCCCTTTTTGTTTGTACATATACACTGTACATAAAAACACGTTTCCTTGTTCCAGTTCTTAATTTATGTAAGAATTTACGTATAAATAACTGGGCCTGAAATGAGTTTCCTCTGTTTCAAAGACCAGAAACTGCCACTGTTTCCTATGTTTTTTACGTAGCTGTTTGAATCAGTGGAATACGTTTAACAACTATTTCACTCTATAAGTCCTGTGTCAAATGTTCTTAGTAATTAGTCTTTGTTATCAATTTTACTCAAAGTCTGGCAATTTTATTCTCATCACAGGAACCGTAAACCTCTTTTCTTGTTCAGTCATGTCATTCAAGTCAAATAAAAACTTATATTTATATCTTATCAGATGAAAAACACAGGCCTTATGGGTAATCAGCACTACTAAGTTACTGACTGTGCCCCAACCTGCTACTGGTGCTGATGTCTTGATATAGTGAACACAACACAGGAAACAGATCTAATGCACTGGGAAAAAAAGGAAATAAATTGAGATTTTGATGACGTTTTGCTGAACCCCGTCTTCATCTAAGTTGGCATGGTTCAAAAAATTAAAGACTATTATAGTTTTTAATTTTTCTGTGTCACATGTGTTTTCCAGAAGGAGGCAGGGCTGATCCAGGGCCAGCTGAACCACTCGGATTCCAAACAGTACATAACCCAGCTCCGGGACCAGATTGCTGAGCTTAAGAATGAGGTTCTCTCACACTCACACTCACACAGACACACACACACAGAAAAGCACAGAACAAAGTGACATAGACATGTCACCATTTCTTCCACATGGTGGTTGAGTTTGTAGGAATTTCCTCCTTTGATCCAAGTCACTAAACATTTGCCTGAAGTATTGCCGTGTGCCCAGCACAGGCACACAGAAAATGTATTTTTGGCTCAAAAAACAGGACGTGACCTTGATCTTTGACCACAAAATTCAAGTCAGTTAATTCACCCATTAAATTGGGTTTTGTCATTTGTGTCCATGTCTTAAATGAATCAATGAATTAAAACATGATCCTTTCAGGAGAAAAAAACAAAAAGGTCATTAAAAAAGTTTTCTATCTATCCATCCATCCATTCCTACATAACCTGTACCAAGTCAATTATAGGAATGTACGACAAACTAAGGCGTATGTACTTTGTTAAATATGTTAAATGTGCTTGTATATGAATTTCAGGTTCTGAACATTTTTTAAACAGGTTGTTGGAGCATGGAAACCCCCCCCCCCCCCCCCAAATAAAAACCTGTGAAACCCACTGATCTGTATCCTGCTCACCATTTAGAGCCTTTGCAAATAGAGCAGTGGGGTCTTTACAGCTAAATCAGAGCACAGGAAGTTTCTCACCCAACTGTCGGAGCACTAGACCAAAAACAAAAGATTAAAATCAATAGTAATAATAATAACAACAATAATAATAATAATAATAATAATAATAATAATAATAATAAAAAAGCATGTGCTTGGGTGTTTCAGTTTCATCGCTCATGTTTTGGTGTCTGCCCTGAACTGATTGAACACCACAGTTTATCTGCACATACGCACTTTTTGGCATTCTTTTTAATCTTGTATGTACCACAGTGACTCATGACAAATCTCAGAGGTTTTTATTTCCCCGTCACACACACACATTCAGGCGACCAGCCGGGTGGGGGAGGGGGAAGGTGAAACCAGTGGTTAACCGATGGAAATGTTTTGACTGTGTATGAGTGGCCTATGAGCCTTAACTGTTTTTGGGGTCATTTTTTTAATCTGAATTAAAACGTGCGTTTTAGAGAAACGCATTTAGCCAGATCTTTCTAAATGGTTCGCTTCTCCCTCGTCTGCACTCACGCAAGTTTCGGTCTCATTTATCAAACCACTGCTTTGATTATGAGGAAAAAATGGTGGGGGAGAGAAGAAAAGAGAGGAGAGGAGCTGTAAAGGGCAGGGCATACTCATCACGCCTCGTTTAAACTATTCTCTCATACAGTAGTCACGCACTGCTACTCTCTGAATGAACAAACCCTGAGTCAACGTTAGGTGAGAATATCTTTGTGTCTTCGCACCAACACTATCTGCCGAGAGAAATTCAGACAACAGAAGCCACACAGTTGTGGGTTTCCCAGTTGCAGGAAAAAAAAAATCTGTTGCACACTTATTCACTCGTCTCGCAGAGTTAAAGTTCAAAGTGAGAAAATGATGAGAACACATATCACAAGAAAGACATTGACACAAACTTAGCGTGGAAGTGGTGTCTGTTGTGAGGCTGCGTGTAGATGTTGTGGTGGTTGCCACGGCTGCAGGATATCTATATGCAGGTGCATGTGTACATGCACCAAGTGTGTCTTTGATATCCAACATCAATTTGGAGAATCGGTCAACAGAACAGTCGTGGGGTTTTTTTTGTCAGCTGTATTATTGTGACACTTTTCAAATGACCAAATGACTTGAGCTAAACTAGATTCCACATCATTTGTCTCCGAGTAGAAAAAGAACACAGACTAACAATAGGTCAGGTGTTCCTGTGTCCGATTAAAGCAACACTTTGACGTGTGCTTGTATGACTTACTGAAACACGGTCAGCCAGAGCCAGCCTGAGAAAAGCAGAGTAATCTACAACTGCTCAAGTCGACAAAATGTTTGTAAACCTCTCACTCTTCCATACCAAAGTCCACAGAGAACATCAGCATTTTTAGCAGGTGGTGACAGAGTTTGTGTCACGTAGGTAAATCAAAATGAAGCATTTCAGACAAGGAAATCACAAATAACTCATTTGAACTTACTGATGCAGGCAGCAGGGGACCAATATCCCCCGTTGACCGTGATATAAAATCACAGATTTTCTCTACAGACTTTGGTTTGGGTGAGTGAGTCGTTTACAAAAGTTTCCAGTTGGAAAAAGCTGCTTTAGGCCTGGTTCACACTAGATGTGTGGTGTGTGCGCGTGTCTCACTGACATGTCTCACACCACCAAAAGAAAACGTTGGTGACTTCAGTTTCTGGTTTCCGTAGTCAGGCTGATAGAATGTCAATTTCATTCTCAACAGATCTTTTCTCCCACTCTTTTTTTGTGCTGGCAAAACCACGCGTCTCACACGTGAAAAATAAGACGCCATATCTCACGTGCAGCATTAAAGCACACGCCGCAAACAAATCTGGTGTGAACCAGGTGTAACCGCAATAAAAAACGGTTATGATATTCAAAAAGATATCTTAAACTTAAGCAGGTGTAAATTGAATTAGATGTGCCTGTTGTTAAATGATCCAAAATTGATTCTATGGCCTTATCATGGCCTATTTTATTGAAGGCCCTGCCAACTGAAGGCAGAAGTCTCATGCATTTCATATTTTAAGGCCATGAAGACTAAACATACAGCGGCTTATTCTTTATTAAACAACATTTATGAAGTATATAACGGTTGGCCACTGTGAATGAACCTGCTGAAAGCCACCGACCAAGGAAGAAGCAAGTACTGTTTTGTTTATTAGTTTTTTTTATTTCCATTCATGTTTTCAGATATATTTTAAATTTAAGCATTTAGCAGGCGCTTTTTATCCGAAGTGACTTACAAAAGAGGAGATAGAAGAAGTCTTGGAAAGAAATCCAAGGGATAGGAACAGTGGACTGGCAGAGGGTGAGAGTTTAGAGATTTTACATGTTTAATATAAGGGTACACAGTGGTGCACTGGCTATTATTGTTGCCTCACAGCCAGAAGGTGTTCTTCCTGTGTGTGGGTGTGGGTTTTCTCCAGGTTCTCCGGTTTCCTCCCACAGTCCAAAAACATGCAGAGTCAAGTGGACACTCTAAATTAACTGTTGGACCGTTGTGAATGTGAGAGTGAATGGTTGTTGGTCTCCTGGTGTTGTTCCTGTGATGTTGTCCAGGGTGTGTACCCCACCTTTCGCCCCGTGTGCTGGGATTGGCTCCAGCGGGTAAATAGATCAAATCATTTAAAAATGAAACCCTCTTCTCTGTATTTAGATCCGGCAGTTTCGAGGGCAGAAGATGGCCTCCAGCGGAGGCCTGAGCACCAACTACCCGGATCTCTGCCTGGCGAGCCCGGCTTCTGCTGAGGGGGACTACCTGAGCTCGGACGAGGACCTTCTCCCCAGCCCGCTGCCTCCCAGCGCCCTCTACCCCACCCTGTCCAGCCAGTGTCACCCGTCTGCCCGCCTCGATAGTGAGGGCAGCACAGACAGCGAGGAGACAGAGGAGCGCATGCAGACACACCCAGACCCGCAGCAGCTGTACGGCAGCATGGTGTGTGCAGAGGGACTGGATAACTGAGATGTGGATGAGGGGGGGAGGGGGGGGTGAAGACTTTTTTGACCTAAAGAGACAGGACTGGACGGCTACTGTAAACTGGGACTGTGTCATCAACAGTGGACAGTCCTCCACCTCAGCTTTTCCAGTATTTATCTTTTACTTGATGCAGATATCATGGCATTGATTGGACCTCTTTTGGTCATCACTACATGTAGTCTCTGCTCCTGTTACTCCCCTCCCCCACCTTGTCTCCCCCCCCCAGGTCACTGTCAGAGAGCTATTATAGAGCCTGTCTTCTTCTTCACATGTGTATCGCCGCAAAATAAATTCTGTCAACACACGCGTATCCACCCAAACCCCCAAACACGCTCGAACAAACTGAGCGTGGACAAGCAAGACTGTGGCTGCTCGCTGCTTGAGATCAAACACTGGACCTGATTCTGTGACCATAACCAGGGATAAAACATGGGCAGACAGACAGACAGACAGGCAGACAGACAGATAGGACTCTGCCCTTTGCCTGTAAACTGGCCCACTGTATGCTCCATCCACCCTTTACAGAAAAAAAAGTCTCTGCTCTGATTGGTTCACAGTTAAACAATTTTTTTTATTTTCCCTTTTAATGGCATCCTTCAAGAAGACACCGTTTGATCATCACTGCCTTCACAAAACAAAACGTCCACTTAAAGACTTCCATTGTCACTCACAGGAGAAATTTCATGATTTCAGGGTTTCAAAAGGGGGAGGTACAATGTAGGAACATGTAGACATCCGACTGTAGGGTTATCTATCACCAGGTGGCATTTAAAGTCGTATTCACACCTAATAGTCTCCGCTAGACTCGGTACGATTGGGGGGTTGCAACATTCAGCCGGTCCGAGTTTGCTTTCACACTGCACTTTAGTCAAACCAACCGAACCTTTTTAATAATGTATTCCCCTCCTCGCCTGGGGCGGCGCTGCATCAAGACAAAAAATGAACAAGAAAACTCCTGTTGGTTCCTCCACATCAGAGCAAAACATGGATCTGCATCAAATCCTATCGTTTTATGAGAACATACGACACATGTACGCTGCGACAATGGGCTCAGCCATTTCTCCCGCCTGTCGTTCTACTCGTGCGTATGTTCCTGTTGTGTTTACCCACAACGCCCTGCGTTGTAGTCCACTTCCTGCATTTGTTTCGCATTCACACCTACCCAAGCGATGCGGACTGTCCGAGCAAACGAATTAGGATTGGAATTAGAAGGGCTGGTGTGAATACGACTTAACACGTCAACATACTAAATGTGTGTGTTGTGTGTGTGTGTGTGTGTGTGTGTGTGTTGTGTGTGTTGTATGTTTCGCCGACATCAAGAAGGCAAGCATCGAAATGAAGAAGCTCATACTCTCACCCTAATCCACAAAATAGGCAGGAAGATACCCAATGTTGCCAAATCTTTTGCTTTTTAAATTATTTATGTTGTAATTTATTTTGATATGTTTAAAAAAAAAAAAAAAAAGAAAGAAAAATTAATATATCTATATGAAACTTGTTGGAGCGTAGAAATACAGACAGAGGCCAAACTTTCTACAGCGTCCTTTGTGCCAACGTCCGATCTGTTACAGAGTTACCGCGAGTGTTTCAGGGATGGAAGAAAAAGAAAAATGCTGCTATGATTTTTAGAATTTCTTCTTTTAATCTTTGTGAGCAGTTGAACATGATTTCTCCCCAATTTATTGCCAAACTGTGTGGTTTCCTTGAAAACAGTAACTATCTTTCAGTATGAATGTGTGAGTGTGTGAGTCATGAGATGTTTTGGGGAGAAAGTTTATTCACTGATTGTCTGAGAGTTAGAAGAACAACAGGGCTACTGGACTGCCTCATTTACTTTTTGGGGACTTCCTGTGCACAGTAAAGTAAATTCAAATGAACGACGCCGACTGCTTGATTACATTTTTAAGTAAAAATCTGCTACAATCTTTTCAAGACTTTCATCACCAGTGAGCTCCGGTGATGTGCGTTGATGCATGGTTTTTTTAAAGGCTGAGCGTTTAAAAAATAAAAATAAAAAATCCCCCTGCTTATTTACAGACATGAATAAGCATAATTCCCCCAAAATGTCAGCCTCTTCCTTTTGGTTGCAAATGTCCCATACGAGCAAAGAGCAGATAACAGTACTAATCTGGAATCAGCAGTTCATGAATGCTCATGTCACTACTGTTTAAAATGGCAACATGTGGGACTGGAGAGTATGTGTGTGTGTGTGTGTGTGGGGTTGGAAAATATTTTACATATCAAACATTGGTATATACTGTGTAGGGGAAAGGGTGTGTAATGTGTAGAGAGATATGAAATACAGTATATGGTGTGACTGGCAATATTTGTCAGTTCCTACTGCAGATGATGAGGAGTGTGTTGTTTCCTCGGACAGGGTGTTAAGACCTGTGTGTGTATTTATAGATTTGACGGAAGGATCCACTCTTCAGAAGGGCCTTGATGTGATAGATCGATAATACCTGGAATGCAGTATTGACTACCCTTTTTTTATTTTGTCCTGTAGCAATTTTAACAAAACAAAAATATTGACATCACACATGATCATTAAATTCTTCAGCTTACACTGGCCTCGTCGCCTTCTTGCAGTCAAACACATTAATTCAGTGTACCTTCACTCATCAAACACGTGTACACACACACACACACACACACACACACACGCACACACACGCAAGTATTAAACCCCATCTTTCTCGTCTTCTTCTTCTGTAGAGAATGAAATACATCCCTGCACGCGACTTCCTGATAGACAGCCAATCATAAGCGCTGTTAAATCTCTGTCGTACAGTATCCTGCATGCTTATTGGCTCCCTGACGCTGATGAGATTAACTCCTCATCATAGTGAGTGACAACACGTTTTCTGCCTTAGGTGATGTGTCAGGGAAAGTGTGATCATCCAGCAGATTCCACATTAGTACTTAGAACTGATAATTGAAACATTTTACCGTCCTGACTTCGTATTTGCTTCGTTATTAAGATTTCCTCGATATTTTCTAAGGCCTACACTATATGTTTCGCATTTCTGGCCATACAATGGTTTTATTATTTATTACTCCCTTTGATGGAATTATTCATCAGTGGATGGTAGCAAGTGAAATCTCTTCAGTGGAATCAGTGTTTGGATAATTCTCACACCATATCATGACACATCTTCTACAATTTCATATCCATTCAGTTATTAGAATGATGAAAATTATGTTTCTCCAACTCGTAAGTTTTGTAATTTCCCCTCATGAAAGTCCATGTCTTTTATGCAAAGACAGAAAACGGTAGCAAGGTTTCTGATCCGGGATGTTGTGTGTCAACAGAAATATCACGACTTGCCATATTTGAGCCACATTTGGATGGAAGACGAACTTTCAGTTGACCCTTTTTTTCTACTTCGAGGTGAGGAAATCGTCCTCCAGTTGTTTTTGCAACATTTATTTTCCACAAACTGCTCTTCATCGGTTGCATTTGGGACAAGTGATGATGATGTTTCAGGCTTATGTGCGGGATTTGTTTCACTGTTAAAATGTATCGTGTCAGTCATTACAGGTTTTTGACAGTTTGACCACAGAAGCAGTGCTGAGGATGATTTAGGGCTCGGTGACCTTCTCCAACACATCAGTACACTGCTGTTCAGTGATGGTGCTCAGTTCTCACCACTGTCGACACACAACGTTATCTACTGTGACTAAACATTTTTGATATGGTTGTAAATTTTTGGTTTTTTTATATTATTTTTTTTTTTTTATAATTACTATTGGTATTTCTTTTGTGTTTGTTTTCTCCTAACAGTATCACATACGATGATGAGATCATGTAATGTGCCATAAAAGCTAAAAATGACTTCATGTATATTTAACAGTCGCATTTATCAGCCACTTTCAGCCCTTAATTGAAAAGATGCGTGCTACTACACGTCAGAAGGGACGTGTAAGAGAAAAGCAGCATCTAACAGACGGTTGGATGTCGCTCCAGATCTATCATGTTGATACTGCAACACCCTCCACATGTTCTCCCCGGCTGAAAGCTGCAGGAAATAAAAACAAGTGAGTTTTTGCTCACAGACAGTTCTCACCTTGGTCATCCACTGTATACTTGACGGCTGTTTGATATCCACAGTGTCATACCAACGTCATCCACACCCCCACACACACACCCTCTGCAGTTCAGCTGATGTTGTTGTCAAATATATTAAATGACAGTAAATAATATAAATTCCTGTATGACGGAGGAAAAAATACCTTTCCGTGTTCTGTATCCAATGAATGATACAAAATAAACTTTGACATTGCATCTTTGCAAAGGCTTTATTGGGGTTTTTTTTTTTCTTAAAAGGAAGATCCGGGTTTCATGACAAGTGCATGGGTTTTCTCTGGGCTCGTGGGTTTCCTACCACAGACCAAAAAACATGCAGATTAGGTCAATTGGACACTGGTGTCAAACATGGCCCGCAGGCCACAACTGGGATGAATTTGTGAAAATTCCACATTATGACTAGGATCTCATCATAATGTGAAATATTATATATTTTTCCACTTACAGAGACCTTTAAATGGTTAACTTAGCCATAATACTGTTGAAATTGTACCCCGCCTATTGCCCTATGTTAGCTGAGATTGGCACACACAGGACACCCCCCCCCCCCAACCCTCAGTCTTACTGAGATTCAATAGTGACGTAAAATATGACTTATTGAACTCTTTTTTTTCCCCATTACTATGTTAAAAGTGCTATTTTAAAAAAAAAAATCTGATTGTGAAATTTGGAAAAACGTCCCATTTCAAAGTTCACTTTTCTCACTTTTATGAACAAAAAGAAAAGACAAATGTTCTATTTTGTGACTTCTGCACAATTATCCCTATGCAATGTAAAATTAATCATAAAAAAATGCATTTTTGTAAAGCTTGAGGATGTGACCTATATGCACACACACCCTCATGATGTCCACATAATAATTCTGTATTATTCCCACTGCAATGCACCTGTGGCACAGATCCATGCCACGTGAGCACTAAGGGTTAACATTTCCTTCCTCTTTCTAAACTGCATAAATAACAACCAAAGCCATCGTTTAGGTTAAAGGCAAACCTCTAAAACTAAATCAGTCACCAAGGACGAGGCCTTTACAGCCAAATGTGATGACGGAGTCATGTATAGTTGGAGGAGAGCATGGCTTTCATTGAGTCATTGAAAATCTTGCTTACGTTGTGAATGGAACCTCCAGATACATCCACTCATTTTCCTCTTTAAAGCTTTAGGTTCATGTGTATTGGACATTTCTGCAGAATAGTCATTCTTGAAACAGTCTCCGGATCCTCACAGTGAAATGTCTTCACACTTTCTTTTGCCGAGCCTCTGTCTTATTAAAACCACATGGTTTGGTTGACAACTGTAGAAGGGCGACCTGTTGCACCAGCCAGCTTCTTTTGAGGCCGACCTCAGTCGTCTGTTTTGAAACCCAACTGTGTCGACACGGTGTGTCAACACTTTCTGAGGAATTTTCTGCGCAGTCGTTCGCCCTCTTCCTCTCTCGTTGGCTTCATCGGTAAAGCTGGACATGTATGTATGTATATATATATATATATATATATATATATATATACATATATATGTATGTTTGTGAGGGCTGAAAAAAATACAAACCTCTCTTTGTGAGGACATTTTGACTGGTCTCCACAACTTTAAAGGGCTTTTTCAGGGTTAAGACTTGGTTTTAGGGTTAAAATTAGGTTAATGTAATGTTAATGCACATGTGTGTGTGTATACCTGGTATTCCTCATGTTGTGGGGCCCTTGATCTGTTTACACAGTCACATTATGGGGATTTGTCTTCCTTATGGGGCCAAAAATCAAGTCCCCACAACGTAAATTACTACATTTACATCATGCAGTAATTATGGTTAAGGTTAGAAAAAGTCTCCAGGAAATGAAAGTCAATTTAATGTCCTTCTGAAGTTATGGAAACCAGTGTGTGTGTGTGTGTGTGTGAGGAAACAGTGTGGTTAGAGCATCGGCTCAGAGCTGAAACACTTCCTCGTCCTTCTTCACTCTCATCACCTGCAGGAACAGAGCAGCACTAACACACCAGGCCGGCCTCATGTGTCACTCACAGATGTTATTTTGTGCTATTTAAGTTCATATTCTTGTTGACGGCCATTAAAGAGGGCACTGAAGGGGAAATGTGAGTACTTGCTCATTTATTTCTGAAAACTATCCAGGGACTGTGTTTCTTGATTTACACTGTGTTGTCAGTATTCGTATTCTGAGGCCGATACGAACCCTACAAAAGACAACAAATGTGCCTGACCTGCAGACGACTGTTCAGATGAAATGTATTTTTGAATAATGTGTCATCGCAGAACGTCCCCTCTGTCTGCTGGTCACACAGACATTCAAGTTCTTCTTTTTGTGTCTTTTATTGAAATCCACAAGTGTAAAAACAACACCTCACAGTGAAAACAAAGAGATAAGAAAAGTAAATATAAAATAAACGTGGGAGTTCATAGAGAAACACAAGGCCGACGGATCATTCTTTTTTTTAAAAACCAAACCGCTGACGAACAAAATATATCCCCGTCAACACAGATTTTGTCTCATTTCCAGTGTATGTTTCCTTGAAATAAGGAAATATTCAATTTATTTTTGTTCTTTTGCACCTCTTTTGGTTGGTGTTGTCACTTGAGGTTTTATATTTAAAAAAAAAAAACAAATTAACAAAAGTAAGCACAGATTTGTGTAACTGGGCTTTATTGTTTCTTATTTCCCACACTTCATTAATTACCATCGGTTGTCCTAGAGGACTTTACAGCAGCGTCTTTTATGTAGGTCCTAAATTCCTTATATTTAAAGAAACTTAAACGTGTGATTGTCCCCTCTTTTTTTTTGTCTGTTGAAAATGTTGTCATCTTGTGTCTCAGTGTTGTCAGCTGCACCTTCACCTTCGCTCAAGTGTGAGCCGTGACGCATGAGAGGTGTTGACTTGATATACGTATATGAGTAGCTGCACTGCTGATATTACTGTGTGTGTATCTGTGTCACGTTGTCATGGTTATAATAACGGCTTTATCGGGAATTAATCAGCTTCCATCAAAATGCGGCTGCTTTCACTGACGGTGTGAAGATGATTTGGTCTGAGCTGCTTGTCGACACATTATTATACTCTCCAACAGTGGAATAAACATGTGTTTTGTTTATTTTTCGTGCCTCTAACTAAATGATTTTAAGTCATTTTTGACATTTTCGTTTACTTTTTAATGATTTAAGTTTTTTCTCTATTTTATATGCTCTATGTAAACATTTCTGTTTGAAGTATCTTGTATTGATTTGATCTTTATTCTTTTTATTTACAGATAGATAGATAGATAGATAGATAGATAGATAGATAGATAGATAGATAGATAGATAGATAGATAGATAGATAGATAGATAGATAGATACACAGATTTTGAAAGAATTTGTAGTCTGTACTGTGTCTTTACCTGCTGATTGTTTGCTGGTAGGCATTGTGTATACGTGCATTCACGTATAGATCACGACCAGATTCCTTAGATATCAGTGATATCCCATACCCATGTCTGCTTATATTCTATTTCCATTAAACAAATCAAAATGAAACTTGAGCACAGTAGAAAACTATTTGCCCCTTTCAATCAGCGACACATGAGTAAAATGACAGGTGACCTCAAACAACCCAGCATGACCCCAGAGTCGGTGACAGCCTCAGGCAGAATATAAGAAATAAAATACAACCCCCTAGTGGTTACTTACAGTCGTGTCGCTGTGCTGTGTGAAATGTCTGTGTACGGCTATATTAAAAGCTGTTTTTTTAATTTTAATTCATGCTTATCTTTTTGTGCCCTATAGACAATTACGGTCTTCGTCCCTTCTGAATGATGCCTCGTTCTTTCTTGGTGAAGAGAGGAGGGCTTCACCACCCTCGGCCCGCAGCAGGAAGCCCACGCCCTGGACTGACACCAGTAACCTCCAGCCAGTTAAAAAAAGAGTCAGAGCCCTTGGACTCACCTGTGGAGTACACCACAGCAGAAACATCCCATAATCATGTAGTGTCCGTCACATCATTACAACCGAACCTTCCTGCTACCAGTCCCTCTTACTCGAGTGGACGCCGTCAGTCACAGAGTCACGGATCTTGTGGTGGGTGACAGAGATACAAGAACAAGAAATGTACACGTCAAAGTAAATGTTGCAGAAAATGACAGTGGCAGGTGACCAGCAGAGGGCAGGACGTTGATAAGATTATTTTTGATGTCCACATTTTCTGAACATATTATGTTTCTTCTCAGACTGTAGACCTGCTGATTCCTCTGCTCTACCCTTCAATGAAAATTATTGCTCCCCTGTGGAGAAAATGGACTCTGTTCCTGACACGGCAGCAGCAGCAGCACCACGGTCCAGACCTCATGTGAGCCCCGGATATTCGCACAAATGGGCAGACTTGACTCAGCGTTCTCAGATCCTGAGGGAGACCCGGAGCAGTGCAGCGAGGCAAGAGTGTCCACTCTGCAGCAAAGTACGCCATCCCTTCATTTCAGTGAATTTCTATTTGGCTTGTAGAGACTTTGAAGGACTCAGACAAAGTCCCACTTTATGATTTACTTTTGCAGTATTGCTGCCACACAAAAACAACAGCTGAGGCTCTTTAGAACCGTTTGGATTTGATTTGCGGGTGTGATTTAACCCAAGTGTTGTTGAACAAATTGACATTTTCTGACCTGCGGGTGGTGCCAGAGGCAAAGTTATGGGATCTCGTGACATTGTGAACACACAGTGTGACTTTAAAGGTGAAGTGTGTGAAAGTTTGTGACATCACACTGTAGATTGTAGCACATGAGGAACCCTCCACTGTGTTATGGAACTATGGTGGCCCACGCAGAAAGAATGTCATTCATTTTGGTTTGCATAGGAAGGTTCCATTTCAAATGTGTATATAAAGACGCCTTATGGAATGAAAACCCAAGCAAATTTCATTTTGAAAAGCTATTATACACTATATAAACATATGTATGGGTACTACATTCATTTTCTGCCTATGATATTACACACATTGGACCTTGAGATGTTTCACAGCATCACTGTAATCCTGTAAAGGATTTGCTCATACCTCCTTCATAGCTGCATGTCCTCACCTAAGGAAAATGCAGGATAAGAGGTGATTGTCCTTTTCTCTGATATTAGTCACATTGGCACCGATAAGCACAAAAAAATGTGCTTTTTAAAAGCAAGCTATAAATAATATTATACATTATTTTATATTCTACTTTGATTGGGCTGATTTTTCTTTCACTTATAAAGATTTTAACCCTTGAAATGCCTTTTTTTGTCCTGATGCCACCATGTTTTTAGGTGAAAAAAGGGCAATCATCAGACAAGATGTGGTGTGGACCATAGTTCTTTCTGTAACACCTAAACTCTAACTCTAATATAACTTTTCTGGCAATTTCTAGAGGAACCTTCCATTCTTACCCACTGCTGAAGTTTGCAAGTATCCCTTTTTTTTTCTTTTTCTTTTTTTTTAAATCACTGCTTATCTGTGTTGAACTTTTGTGCTTGCAGATATTTTCTAGTCTGTCCAGTTTGAATGCTCACATATGCAAGAGCCACGGGAGGAGCTCCCCTCCGTCAGTAGCACACATCAAGTCCAGCAGAACAAATGAAGCACAGTCATCGTGCCGGGGCAAGGTGAGCATCTCATTTATTCTTACACTGGGTTATCATGTCATGACTGGATACACGTATGGTGATGTATGACGATGGCGCCTGCTGTTTCAGGAAAGAATGTTTGCCTGCGAGGTGTGCGGAAAAGTGTTCAAGCGCTCGTCCACCCTGACGACCCATCTGCTCATACATTCAGACACGAGGCCGTATCCCTGTCAGTACTGTGGCAAAAGTTTCCATCAGAAGTCTGACATGAAGAAGCACACCTTCATCCACACAGGTGGGTTTATGTGGTTTACCCTCTGCTCATTGACCACAGCTGATGTCCTTTGAATGAAATGACGTTTCATGCTCCATACATTGCAGAGTTAAAGATCCAGTGTGTAATATGTGGGAGGGTTTGAATAAACTGCCCGCGTGTTTGTTTGCGCTCCTGGTCGATTTTCCAGGGCTTCCTTTTGCGATGAATTCAGAACGAGTGCTGTTGTCAACGGACAACAGACCGATAAAAGCCATGGTATCACTTTTTAAAAGGACTGCAGTGAGTCAAAGTTATGATTCATTTTATGTTGCGTATTTAAAAAGAAATAAATAGAACGTTAACAACAAAATCAATCCAATTTTTACTGTACATTTTACTCAGTTGTAGTAGTTGTTGAAAATTGCCTGTAGGTTAAAAAAAAAAAAGGATGTATGACACTCTACATTACACATTCTTATAGCCTCTGTGTATAAGTTGTAATACAGTGATGGGGGGGGGGGGGGTGGAGCAGCCTAAATGCTTTGTGTACTAAGGGTTAACCTATAGAGCTCAGGACGTCACATGACCTATGAGCCTAAGGTGTGGCAAAAATGAACTGTCACGAGTTCACTGCGCACTTGAAATCCACAGAGATCGACCGATATGTCACGTGATAATTCTGAGCTACTGCTCTAAACCTTTCACTCTCAATCATCTCCCACCTGAAAATGAACTAAATAGGTTCAATGTTCTTAAAAATACAACAGATGGTGCTACAGTGATGTTTGTGTATGTGCATGAACACAGTAAAACACCAGCTATAAGAACAGTAGCTTATGAACCACACTCATGCTGCATTTGGAATTGGGGGTGCAGTAACTCTTCCAAACAGTAAAGGTCGCTGTTGTACATATTTTTCATACAGTATGTATGTAAATCACCTTTAATGTGTAGCTATTCTGTCCCCCCCCCCCCCCATAGAGTTTAGTTAGTATTTAATAATAGCAACTTTTGTTTATTATTTTGGCCCAGGTTCACCCTGATTTCTACAGTATTTAATACACGATATATAACATATTGTATAATTATTTTGTAGGTGAACTATTTGCACTGACTTTTCCCTCCTTTTATGTTGGATCTTCAACACCCAACTCTGCAACAGTGTGACTTATTTAGGGTGTTACTAATCATTTCATTTAACCTGCAGTAAAAAAAAAAAAAAAAAGGAGGAAACTCTGCATCTGTGATTACAAAAAACTTTATGTTTTACAACCCATTGCTTTGAGTCTTATTTCATTATGTCATTGACAACAAAATAGGATTTCTGCCATGTACAGTATCATACATAACCGAATTAAATAAGGAAAAACCGAAAATGTATCTGTTTGTACACTCATCTGTTTGATTTCTGTGTGCATTCAAATGATTTCTGTCCAGGAGAGAAGCCCCATGTGTGTCAGATATGTGGGAAGGCATTCAGCCAGAGCTCCAACCTCATCACCCACAGCCGCAAACACAGGGACTGTCGGCCCCACCGCTGCCCTCGCTGCATGTACAGCTTCCAGCACAAAGTGGACCTGCGGCAGCACCAGGAACGCCATTGCACGTACCGCTGACTCGCTTTGGATTTCCTCAGACCTCAAACATCAGCTGTAGACATCAAAACTACTGCTGTTTTAAAAAAAAAAAAAAAAAGGCAAATCCAGAGTACTTCACACAGCAATTTCTTTCACGTTCGGAGTATTGAATCAACTATGTATTTGTTTACTTGTTAATTTAGTTAAATAGCTTTAATTTTGTGGTTGGTATATTAGGAATTCTTTATATTGTATCTCTATATTACAAGCCATCTACTAGAATGAATATTGTGCATCACTGGTACTATGTAAATGATGTAGTAAACAGGGCCACTGTGAATATTATTGTTTTCACATCCATTCTTCACATCAAACCCAAAATACATTTGTCATTTCACACAAAACAGTGAATAATAACAATCATTTTTTTTTTATTTTGTGAAACACTTAACCGCTAAAACCATTGCGTTTGTACCACAGAGCCCTGCTGAGCACATCATTGGAGTAGTCTTTCCCTGTTGTGTTTTCATCCACATCATCAAAAGAATGGACATTTCCATCTCCCATATTGTAGGCTGCGATCGCTCCTGTGGAAACAAACATAATGCAAAAAACACTATCAGCAAAAAGTTGGTTGAAGAAAAGTATGCAAGTTGATACAGAGAAACAAACCTTTCAGCCGGTGCTCCTTGCTCCATCTAGGAAATTTTTTACGGATTCTTCCAATAAAGTAAATCAAGATGTCAGTGGCTTGTCTGAGGTGTTCCTCACTGTCCCATTCACCTCTGGGAATGTGGTTACCTCCCTTTGGATTAACATCAACCTACAATATTGGAGGTGAAATCAAATTATTCCTTGTGTTATTTTATTGTAATATACTGTAAGTGTAAATCAATAGCAGGTGTTGTGACCTGCATCAGTCCCCAGCCGTTATATGCTCCTCTTTTTGAGTCCCAGTCTCCCCAGCCTTTAGAAAGGGTTTTCCCAGCCCTGGACTCTCTGGAGATGATGCCAGCAATAAGGGCTGGATGAATGTCTTTGTCCTCTGCCACACTATAGATCATTGTCCTGTACTTCTCCATCCTTTCTCTGTCAGTCTCTGCCATGGTTTGTGATGCTTTTGAACCTTGTAAAGGACATTTTGATTGTCAGTGCAACGGTCTGTAGATACTCAGACATCAATGAACACAGCTACATGGACACCAATAATCCAGCCAAGTTTATTGGTCATAATTATCTGGATTATGATGACTATATCAGTTGCCAGTAGAATATTCAATTAACATCCCCATTCCAAATCCAAGCAAGCTGAGCCGATAGGAAATGTGACGTCAACAGACTGCCAGCCACTGATTGGTCAGAGAGTGCCGTCACTGGAAGAGTCGTGAGCGCGACGTCCGACACAGGAATCAAACTGAACAATGCCGAACTGTAGATCAGTTAAAAAGACTTAAAAATCCAGAAAACATGCATTAATCTCCGACATTTAGCAAGGTTAGAAGGATCAAAGATAGATACAATATCAAATCAAATCCCCGCATGCAACTTCGAATGAACACTCAGAAGATAGAAGGTCATCTCAGAAGTAACTTCTGTACTGTACTACTGTAAATACTATTTTTTCCAGTCTTAGATGACGTTGCTTAGTGTTTACCATGGTATCTGAGATCGTCCTGCCTCGCGGTTTCCTTTGAAGCCCCGTAAACCGGCACCCTTGTGATGTTTCCATAGGTAGAATAAGGGGGTGAAGAGGAGGAGGAGGAAGATGAGGAGCTCTGTCCTGTGTGTGAGATTATTTTTTCATTACCACATCAAAGCATGAGAACGTCAAGGGACTATGCAGGTAGGTAGCTAGTTCAAAGATGACAAATCCTCAACAAGATCTTTAGTAACCGTGTCAAAATTGCAAGTTCTCACCACCGCCCATTTTCTCTTTTGTCCACGTTTAGCTGTCACCAACAGCAGGACGGTTACACAGCGACACTCTCTGTGATCCACAGGATGTATGTGGTCTCTTGCTTGTCTGCCTTTGCACACAACCCAGTTATATAGTTGGGGGGGGGGGGGGGGAATGATCATGTGACTTACAAGAAGCCACCTCAGGACTGATCTCTACCCATATATGGGAGATACAGTGGACATGTTAATAACTAACTAGACTGTGTGTGTGTGTGAGGAAACAGTGTGATTAGAGCATCTATTCAGAGCTGAAACTCTTCCTCGTCCTTCTTCACTCTCATCACCTCCACATGCAGGTTATAATAGTTTGGGAGTTTTCATTAAATGCTTAGTTTTACTTTAGTTTTCATTAGTTTTGGTGTTAGTTTTTTGTAATATAGATTCAAAAAGGGTCATAATAAGTGTTGTGTCATAAAAACCCAGCAAAAGAGGCCATTTTAAAAATGTATGAGTACAAATGAACAACCATCCCTGACTCAAATAATAACAGTCTACAAGAAAATGTGCATCATAGTGCTGAGGCTGGATGCAGTTAGTGTGAAAGACAAAAATCAAATAGCCATCAGACTAAAGATACACATGAACATAACATAAATAATAATAATGTTTGTGAGTCAGGAGTCTCAGGAGCTCAATCAGCCGTTTCATGCTCCATACATTGCGGAGTTAAAGATCCGGTGTGTAATATGTGGGAGGGTTTGAATAAATTGCCCGCGTGTTTGTTTGCGCTCCTGGTCGATTTTCCAGGGCTTCCTTGTGCGATGAATTCACCGCGAACCAATCAGAACAAGTGCTGGTGTCAATGGACAACAGACCGATAAAAGCCATGGTATCACTTTTTAAAAGGACTGCAGTGACTCAAAGTTATGATTCATTTTATGTTGCGTATTTAAAAGAAAAATAAATAAATAAATAGAACGTTAACCACAAATTCAATCCAATTTTTACTGTACATTTTACTCAGTTGTAGTAGTTGTTGAAAATTGCCTGTAGGTTGAAAAAAAAAAAAGGATGTATGACACTCTACATTGCACATTTTTATAGCCTCTGTGTATAAGTTGTAATACAGTGATGGGGGGGGGGGGTGGAGCAGCCTAAATGCTCTGTGTACTAAGGGTTAACCTATAGAGCTCAGGACGTCACATGACCTATGAGCCTAAGGTGTGGCAAAAATGAACAGTGCTGGATTTAACCTGTCACGAGTTCACTGCGCACTTGAAATCCACAGAGATCGACCGATATGTCACGTGATAATTCTGAGCTACTGCTCTAAACCTTTCACTCTCAATCATCTCCAACCTGAAAATGAACTAAATAGGTTCAATGTTCTTAAAAATACAACAGATGGTGCTACAGTGATGTTTGTGTATGTGCATGAACACAGTAAAACACCAGCTATAAGAACAGTAGCTTATGAACCACACTCATGCTGCATTTGGAATTGGAGGTGCAGTAACTCTTCCGAACAGTAAAGGTCGCTGTTGTACATATTTTTCATACAGTATGTATGTAAATCACCTTTAATGTGTAGCTATTCTGTCTCCCCCCATAGAGTTTAGTTAGTATTTAATAATAGCAACTTTTGTTTATTATTTTGGCCCAGGTTCACCCTGATTTCTACAGTATTTAATACACAATATATAACATATTGTATAATTATTTTGTAGGTGAACTATTTGCACTGACTTTTCCCTCCTTTTATGTTGGATCTTCAACACCCAACTCTGCAACAGTGTGACTTATTTAGGGTGTTACTAATCATTTCATTTAACCTGCAGTAAAAAAAAAAGAAAAAAAGGAGGAAACTCTGCATCTGTGATTACAAAAAACGTTATGTTTCGGAAAAACCGAAAATGCATCTGTTTGTACACTCATCTGTTTGATTTCTGTGTGTATTCAAATGATTTCTGTCCAGGAGAGAAGCCCCATGTGTGTCAGATATGTGGGAAGGCATTCAGCCAGAGCTCCAACCTCATCACCCACAGTCGCAAACACAGGGATTTCCTCAGACCTCAAACATCAGCTGTAGACATCAAAACTACTGCTGTTTTTCAAAAAAAAAAAAAAAGGCAAATCCAGAGTACTTCACACAGCAATTTCTTTCACGTTCGGATTATTGAATCAACTATGTATTTGTCAGTCATCAGTCAGTCATCATCTACCGCTTTATCCTCCGCCAGAGGGTCGCGGGGGGTGCTGTGCCAATCTCAGCTACATCGGGCGATAGGCGGGGTACACCCTGGACAGTTCGCCAGTCCATCGCAGGGCCACACACAGATAGAGACAAACAACCATCCACTCTCACACTCACTCCTATGGTCAATTTAGAGTGTCCAATTTACCTAATCCCCACATTGCATGTTTTTGGACTGTGGGAGGAAGCCGGAGAACCCGGAGAGAACCCACGCACACACGGGGAGAACATGCAAACTCCATGCAGAAAGGCCCTTGTTCCAACCAGGGCTCGAACCCGGGTCTTCTCGCTGCAAGGCGAGAGTGCTAACCACTATACCACCGTGTGGCCCTATTTTCATCGTACAATACATAATTTCATCATACTAATCTTTTTTTTTTTGTATGTTTTTTTTTCTTTCTTTTTTTTTCTTTTTCTTATGACATTTCGACAAAAACATGTTTCAGCATCAGGTAGCACTCAGAGATGTTGTCTAGCTCTAGACAGTCAATCAGACTCCATGTATGTCTGTACATGTGTCCATAATATTCCGTCGTGAGTGACAGTCTCGACATGTTGCCTGGCATGTTACAACGTCCCAAAAGTCCCAAAGTGATCCAATCAATAGAGGTCAATTCATCAGGTTAACTATTAACTTGGATGGTGTGAGAGCCCGTTTCATTTTTTTGGGGGGGGGGGGGGTTTCCTTTTTTTTCCCTATTGTTTTCACATCCATTAGACACATCAAACCCAAAATACATTTGTCATTTCACACAAAACAGTGAATAATAACAATCATTTTTTGAATTTTGTGAAACACTTAACTGCTAAAACCATTGCATTTGTACCACAGAGCCCTGCTGAGCACATCATTGGAGTAGTCTTTCCCTGTTGTGTTTTCATCCACATCTTCAAAAGAATGGACATTTCCATCTCCCATATTGTAGGCTGCGATCGCTCCTGTGGAAACAAACATAATGCAAAAAACACTATCAGCAAAAAGTTGGTTGAAGAAAAGTATGCAAGTTGATACAGAGAAACAAACCTTTCAGCTGGTGCTCCTTGCTCCATCTAGGAAATTTATTACGGATTATTCTAATAAAGGAAATCAAGATGCCAGTGGCTTGTCTGAGGTGTTCCTCACTGTCCCATTCACCTATAGCAGTGTGGTCACCTCCATTTGGATTAACATCAACCTACAATATTGGAGGTGAAAACAAATTATTCCTTGTGTTATTTTATTGAAATATAAGTGTAAATCAATAGCAGGTGTTGTGACCTGCATCAGTCCCCAGCAGTTATATTCTCCTCTTTTTGAGTCCCAGTCTCCCCAGCCTTTAGAAAGGGTTTTCCCAGCCCTGGACTCTCTGGAGATGATGCCAGCAATAAGGGCTGGATGAATGTCTTTGTCCTCTGCCACACTATAGATTATTGTTCTGTACTTCTCCATCCTTTCTCTGTCAGTCTCTGCCATGGTTTGTGATGCTTTTGGACCTTGTAAAGGACATTTTGATTGTCAGTGCAAAGGTCTGTAGATACTCAGAAATCAATGATCAGGATCAAAGATAGATACAATATCAAATGAACACTAAGAAGATAGAAGGTCATCTCAGAAGTAACTTCTGTACTGTACTACTGTAAATACTATTTTTTCCAGTCTTGACGTTGCTTAGTGTTTACCATGGCATCTGATTTTGTCCTGCCTCGCGGTTTCCTTTGAAGCCCCGTAAACCGGCACCATTGCGATGTTTCCATAGGTAGAATAAGGGGGTGAAGATGAGGAGCTCTGTCCTGTGTGTGAGATTATTTTTTCATTACCACATCAGAACGTCAAGGGACTATGCAGGTAGGTAGCTAGTTCAAAGATGACAAATCCTCAACAAGATATTTAGTTCTCACCACCTTCCATTTTCTCTTTTGTCCATGTGTAGCTGTCACCAACAGCAGGACGTTTACACAGCGACACTCTCTGTGATCCACAGGATGTATGTGGTCTCTTGCTTGTCTACCTTTGCACACAACCCAGTTATATAGTTGGGGAATACAGAGGGGGGGGGGGGTGGCGGGGGTGATCATGTGACTTACAAGAAGCCACCTCTGGACTGATCTCTACACATATATGGGAGATACAGTGGACATGTTAATAACTAACTAGACTGTGTGTGTGTGTGTGTGTGTGTGTGTGTGTGAGGAAACAGTGTGATTAGGAGCAAATTTAAAAAAAAAAAACAATAAACCCAATGAAAGACTAAACGTTTGATTCACTTAGATGAACTAGCTCGACCCAATTAACCACATAACAAATGTTATGTTTAACTTTCACTGCCTTATGTCCCACATTGTAAACAAAAACAAATTGAAAACATTTTATTATTCATGAAAATACAACTCAAAATGATTATGTATGAAATGAATTTACAAGACAAATTCAGTTTCACTTAGTTATCGTTTTTTTAAACTCTAGTTTTTATTTAACAAAAATGTTTTTTCAGTGCTAGTTTTCATTAACTATAATAACCTTGGTGTGTAAATGTGCATTTGATCCCACTTTAGGACTTTTTTCTGACATAAACACTGACCTTGTAAGGACCAGTCGTCAACCATGAAGACCAAAATCTGGTCATAATGAGGGAGAACCTTATTTCTGGGCTACGGTTTGAATTGTGGTTACGGACAACACTTTGATTAGACTGAACAAATGAACTGAAGTCAATGCAGTGTCCTAAGAAAAAAATAGCTGCACGCACCTATGTGTGTATAGTTTCTTTTGACACTGTACATTTTGTCCAGGTTCATAGTTCAGAATAAAATGTGAATGTGGAGTGTTGTGTGCTTCAGTACAAAAATTCTCATCAATCATTCCAGTTCTCTGGCTTTGCACTCTTTTTTATTAGGCTTGACTTGACACACAAGATACACATCACAGCACTATTTATAATTTGCTGGACACATTTGCATGTTCTACAACTTCAAATATAGCAGGTCTTCATACATGTCGTTCTTGATTTGCAGATACCTTTGGTGGAATGAAGGATAAAATATGTTTTTTTTTTACAATTGCTTCAGTTGAAGCCATTGTCAATGTACCACTGAGCTCTGGCAACAACATCATTGGAGTAGTCTCCACCTGTTGTTTTTTCATCCACTTTATTATAGGAGTGGACATTTCCAGGCCCCATATTGTAGGCTGCGATCCCTCCTGTAAAAACAAACATAATGAAAACACTATCAGCAAAAAGTCTTTGACGGAGAAGAGATTGAAGAAAAGTGCTTGAATTCATAGAGAGAAACAAACCTTTAAGCTTTTGCTCCGTGCACCATCCAGGAAATTTATTACGGATTGTTTGAATATGGCCGATCAAGATGTCAGTGGCTTGTTCGAGGTGTTCCTCACTGTCCCATTCACCTCTGGGAATGTGGTTACCTCCCTTTGGATTAACATCAACCTACAGTATTGGAGGTAAAATCAAATTATTCCTTGTGTTATTTTATTGAAATATAAGTGTAAATCAGCAGTAGGTGTTGTGACCTGCATCAGTCCAAAGCCGTTATATGCTCTTCTGTATGAGTCCCAGTCTCCCCCGCCGTTATTAAGAGTATGCCCAGCCCTGGACTCTCTGGAGATGATGCCAGCAATAAGGGCTGGATGAATGTCTTTTTCCTTTGCCACACTATAGATTATTGTCCTGTAGTTCTCCATCCTTTTTCTGTCAGTCTTTGCCATGGTTTGTGATGCTCTTACACCTTGTAAAGGAAATTTTGATTGTCAGTGCATCAAAGGTCTGCAGATACTCAGAAATCAACAAATACAGCTACATGGACACCAATAATCTAACCATTGACCTGATTCTAAAATTCTAAAGTGTATTGGTCATAATTATCTGGATTAGGATGACTATATCAGATGCCAGTAGAATATTCAATTAACATTCCCATTTATATGTTACAGAGCATACTGTGATAATGGTCATTGAACTAGACAGACACACTGGGAAAAAACTGGAAAATTAATAATGGTTTTGGGGGCATCTTACGACTCTTCATGTGTGTATTCATATATATATATATATATACTACATATATACATATATAAATATATACAAACACACACACACACATATATATACATACATATACACACATACATATATATATATATATATACAGACATACATACATATATATATATATATAAAATATGGCTAAAATCAGTTTGGGCTCTGCTTGCAGATACGAAATGTGACGACTGCCAGTCTTAGATGATGTTTCTTAGTGTTTACCATGGTATCCGAGTTTGTCCTGATTCGCGGTTTCCTTTGAAGCCCCGTTTGTCGACACCTTTGCGATGTCTCCATATGTAGAATAAGGGGATGAAAAGAAGATACCTGTGTATGAGATTATTTTTCATTAACACATCTACAAAGCATGGTGACTATGCATGTTTTATTGACCTTTATTGGAAGCAATTTCAAGACAGACTTCCATTCCTTCAATTTTTAAAAAAATTGAAGGGATGAGGGATTGAGGGATTGAGGGAAAATCTAAGCTTTTCAAGTCTAATGTACAGCAGCAGCTCTTTCACCCACCTACTGTGAGATGGAGGATGAGGGTGTTTCCAGTTGAGGAGTACGAGTAGAACAGTCTGCATGACTTTAGAGGTAATAGGCTGCAGGGAGGCCTCAGGAGTAATAGTAGTATTATATGCTGTGCATATAAGAGTTTTGAAAATTATGTACCAGAATGTGGGAAGTCTATAGGACAGAACCAAAACATATGTGAATGGCACCTATTAAATGAGTCACTCACATTGGGGTAAATCCAATAGCCTCAAATGTGTGTAGTGAGCTTTGTGCACAACTTTACACTATAGGAGGCTGTGTCTTGCACAAATTGAAGAGGAGTGAACCAACCGTAAAACTTGTTGCCAATAATCATCAGGCAGCATGAATCCCAATTCTTGCTCCCAAGAACCCCTGGGACCAGTAAATGGGCTGTCAATAGTAGAACGGATAAGGCTGTAAATGCAAGAAGTTATCCGCCTTTGTTCAGGATCAAAAGTCAATAAAGGGTCGACTATCGTTTCCGGGGGACGACTAGGAAATGTGGGCTTCTGATTCCAAATAAAATGTCTTATCTGAAAGACACGAAATAGGTTAGGAATTCTGTAATTTAAATTTCATTGAGACCTCAGAAATGTTCCTTAAACCTCCTTAAATTCAGTTAAACCCTAAAGGTTAAATCCATGCATGAGGGCAAAAATAGGTGATTGTCCACAAGGTCTGAGGTCCTCTGAAGGCCCAGGCCTTTCCTAATTTGAATCCAAATTCCAACATAGTTCATTACTAATGTGTTTGAGGTAAAGTTGGAGACAGTCAAAGGGACTTGAGAGCAAACCAGGGAGTGGAGAGCGACCTTAGAGGATGAAAGTTCCATATCTACCCATACGGGGCGCATGTCATCTGTTGTGTTATTAATCCAGTATAAAAGTTTTTGAATATTACAGGACCATATAGTGTAAGAAATTGGCCAATGCCAAGCCACCAAAAGCCTTGGGGAGCTGCATCAATGATCTTTTGATGCATGGATGTTTTTTGCCCCAAAGGAAGGAACTTATTAATTGATCGATTGATCTGAAAAACGACTTCTTAATAAGAATAGGGAAAAGAGGTATAGAAAGTTGGGCAAAACATGCATTTTAATGCATGGTTTTTTTTTGGCATCCCATGTAGAATTATAAATCGACATTCAAGGGTCTTCAATGGAGTTTGATAATTCGATCAGAACACTCTTGTGTATTAGGACAGCCGCACTGCTTGCCCTCACTGGGAATTTAGAGTGAAATACTTCCACTAGCCAAGGTCGCTTGATACAGTTGACCTCTGAGGAGCTGAGGTGAGTTTCTTGTAAAAAGAAAATATCAGCCCTGAATTGATTTAAATGAGCCATTACCTTATTACTTTTAATGGGCTGGTTAGCGCCTTTCAGGCTCCAAGAGATAAAGCGAAGATTCTTACCCTGAGTCGTCATACTAAAAAAGAGTCACAAGGCGCAATACTTCTACCAAACCTGACGTTATTCCTGAGCCAAAGGGGGAAAAAGGAACATCAAAGCATCCCTCTACAACTCTCCCACCCCCTTCCCCATATAGTACAGTATATGGCATATACAAACTAAACACATCTACAACTTCAATCCCAACAGGATAAAATGTTCTACTTCCTTAATCTTCTCTTGTTCAAGAGGTCATTTGGTTGAACAATGACACAACATACACCACTCTTAACAACATCAGACTACGAAAAAGTGATCAAAATGAATAAGTAAATACATAAAAAAGGAATATCACTTTTCAAAGTTAGCCATGGTAAACAGGCCATCAGTGTGCCTCATTATTTAGCACAAATAAAGGAACCATCACACCTTATAGACTCTATACAGTAGGATATTTGGCACAGAGAAAAAATAGCTCAAATAAATAAATAAAAGGCAATCAGAGATGGCAGACTTCACCCCATTCACACAACAAGCCTCTGGTGCCCTGTTGGTCATGTAGACAAGAGCAATATGCACAGACAGACACACACACAGAGCCGCCAAAAACAATACTTCACTCTAAAGAAATAAACTCTCTACTAAAGCAACTCCTGGAATAAGATAGATATGAGTGCACCAGAGGCACATTAGCCTAATCGAGGTCTCCTTGAAGCTAAATTAACAGCGACATAATCCAAACAGAGAACACATGCTGTAACATAACATATGATATCATCACTTTAAAATTAGAGGTAAATGAAGCCCCCAACGTAACAAGGCACAATACAAGAAGTATATGTACATCACCCCTGAAGCAGGACTGGAGTAAAGTAAACACAAAAGATGACAAATCTTAAACAAGATCTTTAGTAACTGTGTCAAAATTACCCATTGTCTCTGTTGTCCACGTAAAGCTATCACCAACTGAAGGAGGTTTACACACTGACGCTCTCTGTGCTCCACTGGAGATGTGTGATCACTCATATATCTGCCCCTGCAAAATAGTTGGGGAATACAGAGAGGGAGGGGGAAATGGTCATGTGACTTACAAGAAACTACTTATGTACTGATCTCAACAGCTTTTTTTTAATTTAAATTAGTTTTTGCAGCGGGTTTGCCAGTTTTTATTTTTTTTGTAAATGCTTACATTTAGTTTAGTTTTCATTACATTTAGTTTTTTTTTTGTTTGTTTGTTTGTTTTTTGAATATGGAGTATTTGCCAGGTGCATGATACAACCTTTCAAAATAGCTGGCAGAGAAAAACTAAATACACTTCATATGAACTCAAAATGATTATGTATGAAATAAATTTAGCTATAAAGACAAATTCAGTTTCAGTTAGTTATCGTTTTTTAAACTCTAGTTTTTATTTTTATTTCAGTTCTTGTTATTTTGTTAGTTTTCTGACATAAACACTGACCTTGTAAGGACCAGTAGTCCCTATGAAGACCAAAAGGGAGAACCTTATTTCTGAGTAGGGCTATGGTTTGAATCGTGGTTAGGTTAAGACAACACTTTGATTAGACTGAACAAATGAACTGAAGTCAATGCAGTGTCCTAAGAAAAAATAGCTGCACAAACCTGTGTGTGAGTGTGTGAGCTAAAAACTATTTTCTAAATCAACTTTGGTGCAGGAGAGGGAAAGGTTAACACACTTCATTTTGTGAGGAAAAATAATTTGCAAAATGTTGTGTAACAGCATGAAAAAAGCAGCTAAAAGATACGTGAGATATTTTAGGGCAATAATATAAGCAGGCATAATGTGGGAAGATTTTATGAGGAGTGCTTCTTACCACGCTCAACTGTCCCTTTAGTCTTTCCTTTTCATTCTTGTTATTTCATGACATTTCAAGAGGTGGACCTCATGTGGCACAAACCATAAATACGACTGCAAAACTTTCATCTTTTTATTGGGTACAGCCATATAATATTTGGGATATCGTCACATCACATCAAGTCACTTATCCCTGCAGATCAGGGTCAAATAGGGTGTGAAAATACATCTTCCATTATTTCTGTATGTAATATGTGTATTTCACTGCATCAGAAAGTAACGCTTCCATCAAGCAGGTTAACAAGGTTAACAAAACACCATTTTTTATAAGGGCAAAAACAGAAGCAAACGTGAAACAAGACGATACAGTGTGGGACCTGTACTGGTCATGAGAGATTTTATGAGTGTACAAACTCACACACATATACAGTATAGTGTATGAATCAAAGGGCATTTTACCCTATACATCATGTGAGTTTATCTTATCTTTTGCTGCAAACAGTCCCAGCCATTTATATAGTCTATACTTGGTCCACATACTTCAATAAAGCAACTTCCTTCAAACTTCAAAACGTTCAGCAGAATAAGGACATTTTGCTTGCATTTTTCGAATCAGAAAATTTCATAATTTCCAAAATCCAAAATTCCAAAAAAAAAATTTGCATGTTTTTCCTATAATAAGGAATTTAAAACATTACGAGTTCTGCATATTTCATTGTAGAATTCAAGTTTTTTTCTCATTCAAATGAACTAAAATGCCCTTCAGACACACTCCCTTTCTACTACTTACGGGTTCCATATACTTCAACATACAGACAGTTACAGTTGAAATTTTTCATGGAATTTTCAGCCTATTCCAGTATTTTTACATTGGTGTGTATTGTGAGGAAGTTTCACTTGTTGAGTGGATTGCCACCACACGCCGGATTGGAGATTACAATCCCACTGCAATTTCTTTGCCTTCTTAAATTGTGTTTGTCAGGATTCAGTTGGTGGAAAAACTCAATGTCCAGGACACGTAACACACAGTAGAAGCATTTTAAGTAGTCACTCTCAGCCAGCAGCACAAAGGAAGAAAAGCACAGTGGGGTCAAGATGACACACACACAGTAAGACATAAGGAAAGTGAAACCATGGCATACCAGAACTGGCTGAATTTATTATGGATAATGAGCCCCCACCCTGTCTGCGTCCTCTTATCATAAACAAGCAAAGCTTTTTGTTTCTGCTTTGACTTCCTGTCACACCCAACACATCCTGTTATAAACACCACAAAGGGAAACCCCTGCTGAGAATGACTTTATAACTTTACATGCAGGTTGAATCATTCATTGTCAGCATGTGAGGAAAAGTAGCTCAGGCTAAACTCCTTTTGTTAAATTACTTTAAAACATTCAATCTGTGTTCGGAGTAGTTGTTAGAACACTGATGTTGATCCAGAACAAGATTCTCATTAATCAAAGTTCTCTTGCTTTGCAATTGTTTTTTTATTGGTGTTATTGTTCAACAACTTCAGACATCGCAGGTCCCATAATACACACAACAATCGTTATGTTTTTATTTAGCACATTTTCTGATACAAGACACGTAAAGCAAATCATCCATCATTTGCAGATACTTTTGGTGGAATGAAGGAACTCCAACACACATGTAACAATTTTTACAATAGATTCAGCTGTTGTAGCCATTGTTTTTGTACCACTGAGCTCTGGCAACAACATCATTGGAGTAGTCTTTCCCTGTTGTTTTTTCATCCACGTTATCATAGGAGTGGACATTTCCATCCCCCATGTTGTAGGCTGCAATCGCTCCTGTAGAGACAAATATGTCATTGAGGACAAACATAAAACAGAATGTAGAGAAAATGCACAGGTCGCCTCAAAGTTAAACAAACCTTTCAGCTGCTGCTCTCTGCTCCAGCCTGAAAATTTATTACGGATTCGGCCAATGAAATAAACCAAGATCTCAGCGCCTTGGCAGAGGTGTTCCTCGCTGTCCCATTCACCGCGAGCAGTGTGTCCACCTCCATTTGGATTGACATCAACCTATAGAAATGTGAATGCAACTAGATTAAATTCATGTTACTGAATTGTAATTTAAGGCTATACCAAGAGATTGTGAGTGAAATGAAAGTTTCTGTTATAACCTGCATCAGTCCCCAGGCGTTATACGCCCCTCTGCTTGGACTCCAGTCTCCCCAGCCATTATGTAGAACATTGCCGGCCCTGGACTCTCTGGAGATGATGCCAGCAAT
Source organism: Solea solea (assembly GCF_958295425.1). Lineage (NCBI taxonomy): Eukaryota > Metazoa > Chordata > Actinopteri > Pleuronectiformes > Soleidae > Solea > Solea solea. Next base: position 16,816,599 of record NC_081143.1, on the reverse strand, counting down.
GAGAGCAGACTCTATCCCATATTTACGTCCCACATTTTCAATTTTTGTCTTGTACTTCCTCATTCTCTCACTGTCAGTCTTCGCCATGGTGCGTGATGCATCCACCCCTTATCGAGGAGAACAGGGAACTCTTATTTCCTTGATTTACTTATCAGTTATTGCATCAGATAGTTCATTGCTATGTCATTATCACAAGAACAAGATTTCTTTGCAAACACCTGGTGTAAATAACAGAACAAAGCAAAATGAAAGACATAACATAGGAGTAAGAGAAATGATATCAATTGCAAATGTCTTTTCATTAAATATATCTTTAGCAGGTAAAATGCTGGCAGCATCTATCATTTACTCTGTTTCTCCTTGTAGTGTGTACCTTGGCATCCCAACTTGTCCTGCTGAGCAGTTTGCCATGACGCTCCAGAGGCTGTAATATCCACGATGCTTCCATAACCTGCAAATGTTCAGTCTTATTAGATTGTTGTTGTTTTTCCCTCCATGCATGTGTACACACTGACAGTTGCACAAGTAGCTGCAGTTTTTAAATAATGCACACTTTCCAAAATGGAGTGATGAAAGGCCTGGTTGTAAGTGTGTACCACGAGCATGTGCATTGAAGGAAAAGTTATATGTCATCAGTAAAACAAAAGCGAATCGGGAAGAATTGGTGACGTAACCGGAAAGCGTAGTCTACCTCCTGCCATAATTAGAAGAAGAAGAAGAAGACTAACCAGTGGGGTACAGTCATGGATGTATTATAAGAACTGAATAAGAATACAAATACTCACCCATTGACCACAATAGTAAAAGAGACACCTCTAAAACTGTCCACGGGACACCTCGGGACATGGACACGGGCATGTATAGATCTTTATATTGTATATTTTTAATTCATGGAGTTTCACATTTGTAAAACCTTCCTAAAGGCCATAAAAAGCCCAGAAAAATCTTATTCCCATAGTGACGTCACAGCGGTGTACGAGCACAGCAAAGCGCGGTCATGTGGCGTCTCGAGAATAATAATATTAAAGTATTACGACAAAACAGGTTTAAGTTATTTCTTCGTCGCTCATTAAGATTGATTTTCAAACTTATTACCGATGTATTCACGAGCTGCTGTGTGGATTCACACTGACATCGTGAACGCGGGGCAGATGACGGTGTGGACTGTGGAGCTGTGACCGTGTGACGCACTGAGACCTGCGCTCACTTCACCGCTGATGTCCCATCGTCGCTGTCGGTTCATAAAGTTACTGATAAATGTGATGAAAACAGGACTTCTCATTTCGCAGCGCTTGACTTCCGGGTCGACCGAACACTGCGTAGGGTCCAGTCCCTGGAGTGGGACACGCTGACAGTTGCACATTCACACAAACACGTCGAAGCTCTTTCACTCAAAGTAGCTGCCGTTTTTAAATAATGCACATTTTCCACAATGGACTGATGAACTAGCACGTGCATAGAAGGTAGAGTTATATATGATCAGTAAAACAATAACTCACTCATTTTTCTGTTTTCTTAAGGTGGTGGTTTTCTTGAAAGTGGAGAGTGGGAACTTCTGGACACAGATGCCGTCAAGTCAGTGGGTGCGCGACTGCAGATGCAGGTCAGCTGTTAGTATTTATGTATGTGTGTGGATACTTTCACTTTCACTGGCGCGCATACTGACAGCTGTTCTCTTTTTCGCCTGTAGGTTTTTTTTTTTGTTTTTTTTAGCTCATTGGTTAAATGTGTGTGTGTGTGTCTGTGTGTCATCCCTGCAGATCATGGTCGAATAGGTGTGAAAATACATCTTGTATTATTTCTAGTGTATTTCACTGCATCAGAAAGTAACGTTTCCATCAAGCAGGTTAACAAGGACCATTTTCTATTAGGAAAAAAAACAGAAGCAAAAGGGAACAGGGTGTAACCTGTATTGGCTATGAGAGATTTTATGAGTGTACAAACTCACACACATATACAGTATATAGGGTATGAATCAAAGGGCATTTTACCCATAAATCATATGACTTTATCTTATCTTTTGCTGCAAACAGCCCCAGTCATCAGAATACTTTTATACTTATGACATTTTGCTTGTATTTTTCGAATCGGAATATTCATTTAATCATTTAATCAACTATTTTTTGCACGTTTTCGTATAATATGAATTCAAAACATTACTAGTTCTGCATACTTGGTTGTAGAATTCAAGTTTTTTCTCATTCACTTGAACTGAAATGCCCTTCAGACACAGTCATTTTCTGCTACTTACAGGTTCCATACAGACAGTTACAATTCCAATTTTTAATGGATTTGCAGCTTGTTCCAGTGTTTTTACATTGGTGTGTGTATTGTGTTAGAAGTTTCACTTGTGGAAGTTTCACTTGTTGAGTGGATGACAACACACGCCAGAGTGGAGATTACACTCCCACTGCAATTGCTTTGCCTTCTTAAAGGAATACTTCACTGATATGCGTTTAGCTTTGTATTACTAGAATAGGGGTAGTATTTTCTGCTCTTTAAATCACAGTGCAATATTAACGTGCATCTTTTAATATACGATTTCTGATTGATTTGATTGTGTGCTTGGAACACTCTTAGTCTTTGTACTCCATCTTTACACCATTAAAATCTAAATGCCCTCTGAAGCAAAGAGTCTTACTGTAAGATCACTTGTGCCTCACGTGTGAGAGTGACCAGGCAAATCCATTTATTTAAAATTTTATTCATATTCAATTGATACTCCATTACTAACTGAGTCATCTACATTAAAATGATATACAAGAGTCGGAAGTCGAGATCGTTTTTATATAGTAAAATCGTTTTAATTGACTTAACACTTGTCAAACCCTGAAAAGCTTTACTGATGTGTGAGAATATGAATATGCTTGTGGGGCTCCTGTTAATCCCTGTAGTGTTCCCAGCTTTTTATTTCTGAAAAGAAAACATCTCCAGGGCAGGTGGTGTTCACCACCTGCCTGTGGCCATGGATGGTGAAGTTTGCTGCCAGTCTTCCTCCATCTACCGCACATTTGGTCAGACGATAGCGCAACAGGTCCATGGCATGGCTTGAAGGAAGGGTAGCTGTGTAGTTACCAATGATCGACACCCCATACCCAATGCTATTGTGGCCCCTGGTGTGTGTGCCAAGGTGTCTCCACCCTCTGCCTTCATAGATGTAGCCGTCAGAGCCGACCACAAAACTGAGGGTGCAAAGAAAAACAGGATGCAGACATTAGCTTTGCAAACAGATGGTGCTTCTCCTTTTCTTTCCACTTAGCAGGAGGAGGAGGCAGGGTTTGTAAGCCAGCTACTAAAAGCCAAGCCGGATGGTGTATGGCATCCATCAATTCCATGTTGGAGAAACAGGTTATTTTTTCATAATTTAGCCTTATTCAAAGGTAACAAAAAGGATTTTATTATAACTTAAAACAAACATTATGGGACATATATTCAATTTCTACCAATAAAACTTCACACAATGGACTTTTTATATAGCAATGAAAAGCCAGTTACCTGTATCCTATGTCACTCCAACCACGGCCTTCCTGATGGTAACGCTGCATGGCCCTCATGTCACGAGAGCACTCAGTGAAGGATAAGCAGGGCGAGGATGGCTCATAGGTGTGGTGGACATACAGAAAAGGTAGGGGCAGAGACAGAGGGACTGGGGTGTCCCGGCTTGCTTTTGCCCCCCACTGACAAGGAGTGATGATGTGAGGACAGTCTGAGGAGAGGAGAGAGGAGATGAGAGTTAGGACAACGCTGACCTCCAGTGGTTTAACTTTGCATCTTGCTGCAGTGAGGTGTGGCTACTTTACTACATCCTGATTTTTTTTTTCGACCTGTTGTGAAGATACTTTAAAACTCAAAAATGTTTGTTTACATAATCATACATACATAATGTGATGTATTGCTATGTTGTTGTATTAGGTTATTTTGTATTGAAAAAAAAAAAATCTAGTTCTACAGCTTTTCGAATGTTTGTATGTCAGCAGCATGTGACTATTCTGACTATTTGCCAGCATTTTACAGATCATGGTCTCAACCCTACATTAAAGCGAAGCATAATATTTTGATGTCGTAATTGCTCACCCCAGTATTTGTGCAAAAATTCATGCAGTCCATCTTTCACTGCCCCCTCATTTCCAGTGTCCATAGCAATCCATTCTGTGTGCTCCAGCTCCCAGACCAATGCTAGTGTCTCCATCACCTGGCTTTGAAGATCAAGTGTGTCCAGCAGGGACCTGGAGATCTCCCTTCGCCTTGGGCTAATATGGCTGGTCACAGCATCAAGTCCTTGTCCCTTGTGCAAAATAAAACTGTAGTATCGTTTCAGAATCTTACTGAGGGCCTCTGGCTCTCCTAAACTACTGAGCTCACTGAGGTTCTTGCCCAGTATAAATCCATCCATACCACCATTAATCATAGCATCAGTGGCCAGAGTGGCAGGCAGAGACAGCTTGAACACTTTAGGGTGGTCCAGGCTGTCCCAGCACCCACTGGGCCCTAGACGGTGAGATGGTGGAAAGTCCTGGAGGCTGATGAAGGACAGACCCAGTGTCCTGCCCAAAGTAAGAGAGAATATTCCAGCTGCTGGCTTTCTCTCTATATTTGCTTTTAGTCCTGACTCGATTCCTAGCAGTAAGGGCGCAAGGGCGACCGTAGTGCCATCTGGGGCGAGGACCACCCCTCGTTCCTCTCTATGGTCTGTCACAATATGGTGGATAGCCTTGTCAAAAAAGCTGAAGGACGAACAATTGAGGATTGCTTGCTCTAGGGCTTCAGTATCACTGAGATTATTTGAAGCTCCCAAGTAATGGATGGTCATTGCATCATCGTGGCCTGCAGTCCGCCGCAAGGCCATGACCAGAGCCAAGGGGGACAGACCAGAGTTGGAGTCTTCAACCTGCTGCACAGCTCGGATGAAACTGTCCATGTTACGCAGGTGGACACCTGATAACAACACAAAGGAGTGAAATTAGAAGTGAAGGGCAAACACTAAAATGCACTATTTAGTTTCTTCTTCTAACTCACCTGTCGGCCTGCCACAGACAGAAAAGAAGCAAATCCAAGCCAGAGCAAAAGTCAACAGAACAGATGAGGTCATGTTGGTTGTAAAAATGTTTTACCCCGGCCTCCGAGGTGTGAGGGAGTCGCTGAAGAATTGCCTTCCAAAAATTCAAATCATCTAACACAGATGTGCCCCTTACAACATAGCTTCTGAGCGTAGCTGTGCTTGTGTAGGTGTACGTGTATGACTGCAGTGTCGTAACCCATCAGAGGAGGGTACTCTTTGTACACTGAAGGCTCCAAATATTTATTTAGCCAACAGTGCGTTATCATGAGAAAAACATGAAAAGTATGGGGCGAAGTGTACTGCAAAAAAGAGAAAGCACTTAGAGAGCGCAACACCAATGCTGGTCAGTTTCCCACACCGTCAATACGCTACTCTATCTCGCAAAGATAACGTTTTAATTTTATTTTTTTTATCCTGAATCAGGGTCAGATCTCAATTTCTAAATAATCCATATTTGGTTATTCAGAGTTAAACAGACAGAAAACATTTCCATTTCTTGATGGAGGTAATTATGCTTTTTTGAAAAATTGTATGGGTTTGCCACTCTTTCCTCAGATGTTGGAAAACCTTGTACAGATTTTATATACAGTATGTTTTTGGATATACACATTCAGTGATTAATAAAGCAGATGTGTGTTTAATGTTTCCCTTCTCATGTGTGCATCAGTTTGTCTGCTCACTAGTGTCGAGACCTGATACCTGCAGTAGTTGTGATATTTAAGTCTAGGGGAATTTCTAGCAATCAGAGTAGTCCTGATATGTGGATATGATTATATGAAAATATGATTTGTACCAATCCCTTCACCAGGGCACTACATCAACAAATAATACAACTTATTACAAATGATTCATTTAAAACCAAACCTCTGCACATAATTTATTTGTAATAGTCTTAAGATACATACATAAAGTACATAGTTTGTGGTTGTAATAATAATTTATATAATAATAAAGATGATAAAATTGATTTTGCATTATTATTTATTTCCTTTCATGGTGGTTTTCAGAGGTGGAAATAGTACTGAAATATACTCAAGTAAAAGTACTACTATTTTGATAACATTTTTAAGTAAAAGAACTGGTCTAAAATGTGATTTAAAACGTAGTGAGGTACAGTACTTACAGTACAGTAAAAAAATAAAAATGCTTGAGTAAAAGTAAAATTATTTAAAAAAAAAAAACAAAAAACAAGCAAACAACTAAAAGTAGAAGTACACAAAAAAACCTAGTTAATGTAATAAATTACTTTCCACCTCTGGCTGTGTGTTTATGTGTTTATGTACATAGCAAACGGTTTTTTTTTTTCTTGGAATGTAGCGTTTCATAACATGCAAATGTCAACGTTCCCTAGTGGAGTTTTGTAAATTGTTTTTGTCAAATAAAGTTTTTCAAAAAAAAAAAAAGGTTGGTCACATGGTGTATTGGTCACATGACCTGGTAGAGGAAGTCAGCAGCTCCGCCGGACTGTTGTTTGTGTCCGGACTGTATTGTGCTCTGCTGTAACACTCGGAGTGGAAAAACGGAGCTGAAGTAGTTCCCCGTTTAATGTCTGTTAAGACATGGCTGCGACAGGACACCGGGACTTCTCAGCAGGTAGCGCATTTCCTCATTTAACCTCACGATGCTGTAGATTTTAACTAAACTAAACTGTCTGGTTTGTTTGTTTGTTTTTCACACGAATAGAAGAGCAGTTGTTTTAACGTTAAGAGTCATCTCATTGTACGTCTGTAAAACATTTGTAGTTGGTTCACACTCAGCTACAGGATTGTGTTTGAAGTGTTTAATGTACGGTAACGGCAGGTAGAAGTACAACTTCAAAACAGATTCAATTCAGTGACCATAGTGATCTGGCGGAAAATAAAGATAATTCTTCATGTAAAAAAAGATCAAAGATTTAGTGTCTAAATCTCTTGTTCAAAGATGTTTGAGGTTCTGTAATATTGTGACTGGAATTTCTATTATTCTGTAGTCAAAGGGTTTGTTTTTTGAGGGTTTACATACTACACTACTACTATTTGCAACTTTACTACTATGATGTATTTATTTTACTTGTTAGTTTAATAGGCAAAGCCAGTGTACAGCTTCTTGGCTCTATAAGGTAATTTCACATCTGTTGTCTGTGGACAAGAAACAAAGCACAAAGTCTCTGCTGGAGAAGTCAACATCCTAATAAAGCTATTATATTTACAAAGAGAACATATTCACAACAAATGTAAAACAACTTATTAACATTAAAATACAACACATATTCACAGACGAACGGACAATTAAAACAACACATTCTCAACAAATGTGAAACATAATCAACAACCATAAGATATGACAACAAGGACAACACAGCTTCACAACATGTGTTGTGTGTAGGTGATTGGGGGTAATTTCAGGCATGATTTCCTCTGAGAGTTTAAAGCAAAAAAGCTGAGGGGCTCTTTGAAATCACTCCACTTTTTTTGGTCTAAAAAAAAAGACTGTTGTCAAGAGTCTGTCTTTTTCAGATGCTGCACCACCTAAATAATCTCCCCCACATCTACTCAAATACATGACTCTCTCTCTCTCTTTATAAGCTCCTCTTACGCATGGTTGAGTCTGCAGTTGTTTTGTTTTTTTTGCAGGATTGGCATTGTACAGTAGATCAAGTACAGCTGCACAGAGAATAGTTTCCCACAGGAGGATTTTGAGTGAGAACGTTCATTTTCTGTGTCTGAATCCTCTCACTAGAAAGATTTTGTAAAAGGAAAAAAAAAGTCTGCATGGTTTGCATTTGGTGACATCACACACACACACAGTCTGAGGTTAAGTTAAAGGGTCAGTTGTTTTAGGATTTTAGGATGAACTGACCTTTAAACTGTGTTCACTTTCCCATGGTGTGTTGAAACTGAACAAAATGTTTTCACTTGATATGAAACAATTGGCCGCAAATGGATGGATTTCTGTGCATTAAAAAAAAACTCACCTCCTCCCTGCAAAGTAACCTAGAGCACAGTAATCTTTTTTCAAATTTGTCTCTGGTATGATTGTGACTTTGGACTCGGTCTGTGGGTGGCCGTCCGCTGTGGATTGTCAGACTAGATCCAGGCACTGATACTGAGTTGTTGACAGACTTTGTTATCGTAGGGATTTTTGATTGACAGGGAAGAGGCTACATCAGCGTTTCTGCCAATGCTCCACAGGCAGTGATGAACCAGAAGAGCCAGATATGGGCTCGGTCAGTGGCTTGAATCCACATTTGTTCATTCCGATTGCTATCTGCCATGACGAGCGACACACTCCTCTGATCAAAGATACTGTAACTGTGTGCACTTGTTTTCCACACTATTGTCTGCCTGAAATGGTAAAGTGGTTGGATTCATTCTTTTCACCTCAGCTCTCACCTCAGCTGCCTCCCGTCTAGCAGAGTTAAGGAAAATGCTGTCACTCTCGGTTATTATGGTATTGCACAGTGTATTGGTGACACATTAGGCGTGCTTACAGAGATACAGTATGACTCCTACTCTGAGGATGAGGAAGAGTACCTGTGACCTTGCAACAGCTGCGTCTTTATGCTAGTGATTAAATAGGAAGTACAAGACACACAAACAAATACTGTTGCCTTTTTATGGCTTATATTTTAGCTTCTGCATCTGTGAGGGAGTCTAAGCTGGTGATGAAATTTAGATCCCTCGGGCCTTAGCAGACTCTCACATACATGTGGGAGCAAAGAGAGACTGTGTCCTTCAAGTAGACTAGAAAGTCAACAAAAGCTGTAGTCTCTACAGTGTGTGTGTGTGTTTATCCACAAGGAAGTGCTCATATTATTAGAGAGTGGATTTGGTTCAGTGTGGGAAAAACAATATTTCCCATCATAAAATCTCAGGTTCTAACTTACTTACTTTCTATGTGAGTCATAGCCAGTTAAAATTTCAGATTGAACCATATAAGGTTGTGAGTAGTTAAATACAAGCTTTTGTCTCTTAAGGTCTTTAAACCGATTCTGCTTAAAGCTCCAGTACAGAACTTCTGTTGCCTCCGATAACGTCTGAGTAATTACCAAAATCTGGCCGCTTCTCTCTCTTTCTCCCCACCGTTCCTCTCTCTCTGTACATGCGTGAGAGAGAGAGAGAGCTCCACGTTCTGCTGTGCTAGACATTCAATGTGTGTTTCTTTACTAAGGACCGTGTTGTCCATCTGTCTTTTAACTTAACACTACTCATTATGGCTGTCACCTTTTGTTTGAAATTCAAATATGTATTCGAATTTGGGATTAAAAGTTTGCGTTCAAACTTTGACATATGCAGAAAAACAGAACAACATCGTATGGATTCAGGTGAAAGAATGTCACTCAATGTCAGTGTTTATTTATTTTTTTTCGTTTGAAATGTGGAAGTGATCTTCCAAACTGAATACACCCTGCATTATTAGGAAACATGAGCTGCTTCTGTTTAATTGTGGAGTCTGCACGTGTGTAAAGAAATCACACTGAGATTTGCAAAGTGTCATACAAACGGGAGGATTTGCCAAACACCATTTGTTCCATTGTTCGATTGCAGTGTCAGTCAGGGTTAGGTGTGCCAAGTACGTCAGTCCCAAACTCCCCAGCCGAATGTTCTGTTGTTGAACTCTCGTCTTGTTTACAGTTAGTGCTGACTAATATAAAACACCAGTACTGTTTGTTTGTGTGTTTCACTTCTCGTTTCCATTGGACAATGCTGCTAAGCTTTTGCTTTGCTCCACTGACTTACTCCATCTTTTTAGCTTGGAGTCACTCTGACTCTGCAGTTTATGCAGCCTTACCATGCTGACCACTTACTATTTAAAAAAGGTTCAGTCATTTCCACAGTGCTTGAAGTTATACACAGCACAATCATTGTTATTGTTATATAAGTGTAACCATTTCTCAGGGTGCACTATGTTCTGTTCTGTTCTCGGGAGAGTCTCGCATTTGTGTCTAGTGTCTTGAGTTTTTATTTTTATTGTTGAAAAAGAACAATATCTATCAGGCAGATGATCCGCTGTCATCGAAGCTGACATCTTGCCACATTTGTGTGCTGGAGGGCAGCATAATAACAGGACACTAAATCAAATGGACTGTGTGCTTGAATCATTGTTGGAAATGTTATGGATAATCTGTTGTTGACAAAATGTGGAATAATAATATAAGTCCAGTTTTTAGTAGGGCTGAACGATTCTGATTAAATATCTAATTGTGATTATTTTCACTGAGGATTTGCGATATCAGAGGGAATGGGTAACTTTATCGGTCAAGACAGTAATTAATCTCTAATGATACTTTGACACACAGAAATATTGTGCCTCCTGCGATTTGAAAATTGCAGTAGACCGTATTGGCCATATACACTAAATTTTTTTCATACTTTATTGTTTAATGATTTAGTAATACGCACACAGACATACACACCTCATATGGATATGGGGAGAATTGGCTCTTTTCTGCATTTCCTAGAATGTAACATGAGTGACTCTTGTACTTCATAGTTTCTTCAAGCAGCCTGCTGCTCTCGTGAGCTGAAGACATGTGACGGCATGATTAGCCTACTTTGTGACTACTCCCCGATTAGGTAGGGTTAGTCCTGCAGACACAGTTACACAAGGACCCTGTTTTGTTTTAAATCATAAACATCCTGCTGTCTTTCTCGCACCTTTTACAAGTGTAGTTCTCTTCCTCAGAACTCATTTTTAGGTTGGTAGCTTTTGACTTTGACCTGTGGTCATTTAAATACAAGATTGGTTACACATATCAACAAGGGTCACGTTACAGCAGCTCTTTTTAATCCTAAAATGACAGCTTCAAAGTTGTTTTGATTGCTCACTGATGTATTTGGGGAGAAGTTTCTCATTGTGTCTCTTTCATTCCCACATTGCACACAGAATCTCTGTTGTTGCACAACTCTGTGCAAATGTAGTCATTTAAAATGTGACCATCACTTTCACCTGTGTAGGAACACTGTACTTCCGTATCTAATGTGCACAGTAAATCAGTACCTCAGCATTTGTAGTAAAGCGTTTAAAAAGGATAGATAATAGAAGTCATAGCAGGTCACAGTTTTATTACACGAAGACATTTACAAATCAAAATGTCACATTGCTGTCATTTTAGCTCTAATCAGTCATTAGCTGCTAACACTGGAAACTGGTCAAAGTACAACATTCATAGTTTACCTTTGACATCAGATCATGTTTTATATTTTAAAATAAAAGAAAGAATGAAGACAGGCGGACTCCTCCCTTCATTTAACTCAATTAAAAGTGTAACAGTGTTTGCAGAAATCATGTGTTGGTGTGTCTGCCAATACCAGTATCAGTCGAACACAGTCTTTTTACTGTTTTGCTTTTTTTCCCACATAGCTCACATGATCTCTGTGTTTCTGACTGACATTCTGGTCACAAGACGTTGGTGGAGTAGGTCTCTCTGCACAAGCCTGTACTCAATGAAACATTTATAGTGTTTGATATTTAGCTAAAACAGCTAAAAACAACAGTAAAAATTGTATTATATCTATACATATACGTACCCTGTTTTCACCGATTGCATCTTCTGGGGGTTAACTCACTGAAAGGGTTAGTTCACTGAGTTGAGCACATGCTCAAAGTGCTGGAGGTGGACAGAGGGAAGTGAAGCCACGCTCAGAGAGAGCCAGACAGATGATGTCAGACTGAGGTGAGAGCAGAGAAAACTGAAGACTCAGTTGTGGTGGGGACAGGAGGCTGAAAAGTCACTAAAAAAGTGTCTGTGTCACTGGAAAGAAGGTGCAGTCGAGTTTTTCAGGGAGTGTCTAGACTCAAGGTCTACCCTACTAACCCACTTAATGCAATTGTTGCAATCTGTCTGTCCATCCATTGGGAACAAAAATGTATCTCACATTTTGTCATGGTAATTACTGATTGATCTTTTTGAAATTCTCTTGTGATAATGTCCCTTCCTTTGCTCTGCATCATCATATGCTGATACTGTACTAATGTATCTGGGGTCGGTAGCGCCTGTCAGGATGATTTCTCAAATTAAGACTTTTATCATACCTTTTTCAGACCTGGTATGAGCATAAATATCCAACTTGAGTCTGTACTTTTTTTATGACTGAGATAATTTTCGTCAAGCATTGACATTTGCCTGGAACATGACTGTGAGTGCCATCTTTTTCACTTTTTCTCTCTAGAAAAAAAAGGCCACTCCTCTCCAGTGACTCGCTACGGCTCCACAGACAGCAGCTGCGAGCACGACCATCAGAGTAACTGTCATGGCAACAACCATCAATTCCCCGCGGCGACAGCGGGCCATTGGGTCGGGGCTGAGCATGGAGAGGAAGCCCTTCGCAGGAAGCTGAAATACTTCTTCATGAGTCCTTGTGATAAATATCACGCCAAGGGTCGCAAGCCTTTTAAGTTGGGCCTGCAGCTGCTCAAGATCATTATTGTCACAGCTCAGGTACACCAATTTAATTTGCCACCACAGCATCAGGTCCTTGAGTCAGTCTAACTAACTGTCACCATCGTCTCCTCTTTGTTGCAGTTAGTGTTGTTTGGCCTCAGTAACCAAGTGGTGGTGACCTTCAAGGAGGAGAACACGATGACCTTCAAGCACCTCTTCCTCAAGGACTACGATGAGTCATCAGGCGACTCCTTTGCTGTGTACACGCAGGAAGATGTCTATGACCACATCTTCTATACTGTGAACCAGGTAGGCTCTCAGGAACCTCTTAGTCACTCATGATCCTTATTAATCTGAATATATGCAGACAGAACTTAAATAGGTCTGTTCACACCTGACATTTGTCAGGACACTTATGTCGTGACTGTTTTCAAGGACAAAAATCATGGAAACAGACATAAGTGGAGGCTGACTTTATGGATGGATAAAAATCTGATAAAAACAAACTGACTGGCAGTCTCTAATCTGTTGAGAGGACGGACTGCGTTCATGAAGCTCAGGAATGTGGACACGTGTCCGCAAACCACCTCCAAATGTGGTTTCTGTGATGGGATCTTGGGACTCATTGAGGACAAATTTGTTTAGACCTTCACTTTGCACTGCCTGCCCATGATCGGATCACTCAGGACTGATGTTATTACAATGTACAAACAGGGTCTATAATCCTCAGGCAGTCTTCTGTTTTCTGTTCCTGAGGCTAGACTGAAATAGAGAGGTGACACAAATGAACTGCCTGAGGAAATCAGATCAGAAATCTCAAACATATTTTCCTCCCAAACAGGTCCTTTCCTGACTTTACTTGATGTTATTTAGCTGTTGCTGCAAGCTTTTCATATATTTTATTGGTCTTATTTATTGCTCCGTTTTGGGCTGCTGTTACAGAGGTTTAGAAAGTGATTATATTGAAGACGTATTATCATTATTATCATCTCCCTCCAGTACCTTGCCTTACCAAATACCACAGTGGGGCGCTACGCATACGTCTACGATGTTGGTGTGAATGGCAGCGCGCTCTCCCTCTGCCAACAGTACTACAAGAAGGGACGGATAGACCCAGCCAATGATACCTTCACTATAGACCCCCATGTCATCACAGGTATGTGAACTACACTGTAGCATGGGAAGGAGATATTTCTGGACTTTTTTTGGTTTAACATCTGTTACAGTGTAAGGAAACTTCTCTGTGTCGTGCAAAAGTGTGAACAGGCATGTGTTGATCCGCTGAAATATTAGTTACAATGCACCAGGAGTGTATGAGTGAACGTTCTTTGTAACTCTTAAGGAAAACTGTACTATAGTGATAAAAAGATGGGTGCTTCAAATACACACGTAGTTTGCTTTTAAAAAAGTGAACGTCACGCAGTGCTCAAGGATAAACTTCAATGTGTTGCATTTGTATTATAAAATGTTAAAGTTGTGAGATGCCCGAGTCAAGGTTGCATAATATGGTCGACTGGGTGAGTGCAATCTGCGAGCAGAGAGCAGAGATTCTTCTTTTTCCATGTGTTAATGAATAACAAGTTATTGTACAGTGCTTAAATAAATAAATGCAGATTAAGGTTAATTCCCGTTTGGCAACAGCACATCTTGTTTATGAACCTAAAATGATGATGAAACATACACACAATACCAGTCATAAATGCTGTTGCATAGCCTCAGAGTTTCTTACTTCCTCATTTTCACAAATGGTTGATTCAAATTTTAACCAAATATAAGGAAGTGAGATCAGCAGTACAAACAATCTCATGTTAAAATCTTGACTTTTAGAGGGTTGGTTTTTTTTCTAATCTGGTAACTTTAGTGTATGCCAGTATTTCACTCAACATGACATTTCTCCATCTGTTTTTCAGCCTGCGTAGGTGTGAACCCCATGTCGGTCCCTCCGGCTTCTTCACTCGGCACCAGCTACAAGAACTTCACCCTCAAGTTCCACAAGTAAAGGCTTGATTTTATAAATGGCTTTAGCTTCTCCTTGTCTGGCCTCCACTGCTGGGATTATCTCTGTGGTAACAGATGATGACACTCAACATGCGATTGATCTCTGCTGCACATGCTCATCGAAGCGCGTGTACAAGGACGCTGACACAGCTTTGACACGTGAAAACACAAACAGAGGCGTGCATATTTTAGCTCTGATCATTTTGATTTTGAGAGATCGATAATCTGCATCCGTCTGAAAACTTTGAAATGTGCCTCTTCAAGTAAGGGAAAAATGTTTTGCCTTTAGTTATAAATAAAAGCCTGTATGTGAAATTGGAAGCCATATTAAATGAAGAAAGCAATGCAGCTATTAAGTCCCTACACGGTTGCTGATAAGGTGGTTCAATCAATGCTGAGTGAGGTTGTCATGACACCAGAGCAAATGTTAAATGCAAGAACCATATGTGAAATAAATACCACTTTATTGAATACTATTAAGAATCACACCATACGAGTCTCACCGAGTTTCCTTCCGTCTTGTCTGCTTCAAGGCTCATCAATGTCACCATAGAGTTCCAGCTGAAGGCAATCAATATACAGACCATCATCAACAACGAGATTCCAGACTGCTACACTTTTTACATAAGGGTAAGTATAGACACTAATGGCACGTGGTAAAACTACAACATGAAAGGAAACAAAACAAGAAAGCAAAAATATTGCACAATATGTGGATAGGAGAATTGAGGGTTATACTGTTTTGTGTGTGTGTGTGTGTGTGTGTGTTAAAAAAACTGTTCAAGAGTCTGTTGGTGCAAGTTTGTTTTGACCTGTATCGTCTTCCTAAAGAAATTTAGTTCAAAATTGTATAGGTTGATTTGAGAGGCTGCAATGCAAGAAGTTAGTTAGACGTGCTTTGTTTTATTTGGAAGCGATATGCGTATGAGTACATATTCAAGTTTATGATATTGGTAGTGGAAACAAAAACGTTGTATATAGACATATGTAGTTGTGTATAATCAACACTGATCTAGTTTGTCAGACTTCTTGAACAAATTAAATTGCAAAATCTGCTGCTAGATTCTATTTGGCTTCATTGTCTGAAATGCTGGACTAAATATAAAACAAATGTATGGAGTCAGGGGATGTAAACTGTGTGTTGACCTGCTCTCTCTCTCGTCCAGATTGTTATGGACAACAAGGCTCACAGCGGCATGGTGAAGATTCGTTTAGACAACCAGGCATCGATAAAGGAGTGCAAAGACCCGAGCGTCTCTGGACAAGGTGAGACACCGGATGAGTGGATGTTTGAGACTGTTGGAGAAGAGGAGAGAACAGCATGAAATATAAGACTGAGGCTGTTAAAAACCGCTGACAGTTAACATTACCGAACCAACAGGAAATGTCAGTACAATAAGCTTTTTAAATACAGAATGTCTTAACAATGGAGGCTCTGTCTGTCTGTCTGTTTGTTCCCCCCCCCCAACCCCACAGCTGAAAACTATTCACGTTTAGCCTTCGATATCATTGTGGCTCTGGTGTGCACCGTGTCCCTGCTGCTCTGTGGACGCTCCATACTGCGAGGCATCATCCTGCAGCAGGTAAACAAACTCTGTCACAGTCACATAGGACAGGGTGAACGCGCCGAAGAACGAGCAACAACTCAAAACAGTCCAACAGAATCGTGCTTCAGGTAGTGAGAGTCTGCGCTCTGACAAATTGAGGGAAAATGCCTGAAAATTTGAGGGAAATAATAGTAATAGTACCCTGATGGGTATTGGAAAGTGAGGGTGAGCAGAGATGTCAAACCTGTTGTAAGTGTTTTAACTCCCCCTACTGCCTCTCTGTTGATTTCTAGGAGTTTGTAGAGTTCTTTAAGGAAACTCTGGATCGTAAAGTTTCCTGGGCAGACCGGCTGGAGTTCATCAATGGCTGGTACATCCTCCTAATCATCAGCGATATCCTCACCATTACGGGGAGTGTCATCAAAATCGGCATTGAGTCTAAGGTGTGTCCTGCGAACCACAACACCCTTCAATGACAAAGTCTCCTGTAGTTTTTCTTGGAGCTTTGTGCTTTATGTGAGGGATATCTTTGGATATAATACCCAAGGAAAACTTCTGAATGCTTCTTATCCTCTTTTGTCGCCCATTACAATCATGACACTGCAAACACTGAGGCTGTATCATAAGCTTATCAAATTATTATATTCCCAACAATTGTTCCCATTAACTCAAATTCATTTTTATCAGTCAATGATTTACACTTGCACAACACAATTTGATCTTCTATTTTAAACATTGTGAAGTGCAATTTCCCAGTTTTAGAGTTTCTAGAATTTACGTTACATGAAACAGGAATTTATCTACAGGTTAATACTTCTGAAGTGGATCTGAAATGGAAAAAAATGTTGATTTCTTTTAGTGGTCTTGACATAAATGGAGGTTATACATAGAAGTTATTATAGTGATCAGCATCTCTTCTTTTCCTCTGACAGAATATGTCCTCCTATGACCTCTGTGGCATCCTGTTAGGGACTTCCACTCTTCTGGTGTGGGTTGGAGTCATTCGCTACCTCACTTTCTTCCAGAAATACAATGTAAGTAACTGATAAACTGTTGGCTTGAGTTGAGTTGAGTAGAAATGCAATGCACACAGGAAGTATAAATGAATGTCCGTTACGTTCAAACCATTGTCAAATGGGTTTACAACACACGACACTCTCTGTGTTTCTCAGTCTAGCAGCGTTTTGTTCTTGTGTCATTCTTGTGCGGCACAGTGATTAGTTTTACGTCATGACTGACGGAGGCAAAGCGGAAGAATGAAGATACAAAAATACTACCCCTATTCCAGTAATATAAAGCTAAATGCAAATCGGTGAAGTATTCCTTTAATATACCTGGGTATTTTGCAGTGTGATGGGGTAAATGCTTATTGTGACAGAGGGTGAGGGTTGGGGATAGACATACGTCATGCAACAGAAGGTACGCACTGGATCTTTAATGGTTTGATGTAATGTAATAAACCCAGTGAATCTACTGTCCGTGCTCTCTCCCACACTGTTGTGTAATTTGTCCAATATCTCTGCGCCTCCCATAGATTCTGATCATCACACTTCGAGCAGCGTTACCAAACGTGATCCGCTTCTGTCTCTGTGTGGCTGTCATCTATCTGGGCTACTGCTTCTGTGGCTGGATTGTCCTGGGACCGTACCATGTCAAGGTGAATAAAACTAAAACTCTTTTGTAGGATTTACTTAAGTCTGTAATTATAACACTCATATAAGTGTTGGATTGAAGAATAGTAAAAAATAACCTACATCCATTAAAAACAGTACTAACATGAAGAAAACAACATTTTACTCTCTGTTCCACACACATTTCCAGCCTGCCTTGCCTTCCCACCTGTACATCGTATGTTTGTTACTTTATTCAGTCACACAAATGCAAACAGCATAACCACAAAAAAGAACATGTACACACAAGCAGTGACTCAATGGCACAGACAGAAGTGCTATTACTGCAAATATGATATTCCTCTGAAGAAAAGAGGAAAATATGAATATTATATACAAAGATATACACACATGCACATGCTAGATTTTAAAGTGTATCCCTCAAAAATAGCACTACAAATCTTTTTGTTTTTGTAAATAATTAGTGAGAAGAGTTTATTGCTATGAAGTCTTTTCTCTCCATCTATCTACACTTTGATTCTTCACCATATTCCTATCTTTATTTCTTTCTTTTTTTTAAGTCTAATGGGTTTCCTTTTGAAGTACTGAAAATATACTGTGTTAATCCTGTCAGCTCCTATAACAGAGCAGTAATAATGGCATGAACATCCTCATTCTTTGTAACAGAAGTGAGGTTCAAGGGAAGTTCACATTAAATTTAACCAGATTATTGAGTTGAAGCATTGTGTGCAACCAATCCCTGAAATCAGATTTAAACTGCCTCCTGAGTGTCCGTTGTGGAACATTGTTTAAAGCACAATAGTGCAGAGGTGTGTTGTTGCTCACTGTTTTGTCTCCCCCCCCTCAGTTCCGTTCACTGTCCATGGTGTCAGAGTGTCTGTTCTCCCTCATTAACGGCGACGACATGTTTGTGACGTTCGCGGGGATGCAGGAGAGCAGTACTCTGGTGTGGCTGTTCAGCCAAGTTTACCTGTACACTTTCATCTCGCTCTTCATCTACATGGTGCTGTCACTGTTTATCGCTCTCATCACAGGAGCCTATGAGACTATTAAGGTAGGAAATAATAAATGGGGCTGACATTTTTTTGGGGGGGGTGTCGGATCTATTAAAACAGCCGTGGATTCTCATCGATTTCCCCACAGCACCAAACCCAAGAACCCTTCCACATCACAGACCTGCACGCCTTTGTGGCCGAGTGTACAGACGCACCGAACTCTGGGAAGTTTCGGGGTCTGGAGACGTCACCGTGCTCCTTCTTCTGCTGTTGTGACAGGTGAGGAGGAGAGGAGAGAGATGAGGGCAACAACAATCGGCTCTCTGGGGAGTCCTGAATACAAACTGTCTTAGTTCCAGTTAGGATGCCACATGGCTTTTGAAACAAGTTGTAAATATTGTATATACAAATATATTTTGGGAAAAAAAGGATACAAACTTGACCCTATTGTAGTACTTGTTGGAGCCACAAATGCACTATCTTCTGTTAACATGTTTGAGAACAAGGCTATTTTCTTTCGGTTGTGAAAATAATGCTTCTACAAATGAGGAAAATTGATGCTATTCCTACACACTACATTTGAAGAGTCTGAGATTCTAAGTAAAGTAGAAAGTAAGTAAGTGTCACAATAATGACTCTAAGGGTGAATGATTAATGAGTTACTGTACTGCATCCTTTACATGAGCCATTTCTACACACGTTTCCCACAGAACGACGACGTATGAAGACGCTCTGCTGGTGAACTGAGGTTGACCTTGGATACTGTAGCTCACTAACCGCCCCTGCTGGCCATAGGGAGACATTGCACCACCTCGCAGTGGCTCTGGTGTCTGGATTTAAACACTTAGCACTCATGAGAAGGAAGAGGTGCCTTCAGCTGGACCAGAATTTTTTTTCTTTTTATTTAAGGAACAAAACAGGGGTACATTTGGACATATTATTCTTCCTGCACTCATTTCCATGAATACAAAATTGAAACCTGGTGATGGACAGGACTTGACCTCTGTGGAGGAAGAGGACTCATGGACGACTACTGCTAAGACATTTTTTTGTGTTTAAAACAAATCAGTATTTAATTAAATTAAATACATAATTAAATCCTTTGAAAAGGATTTAATTATGCACAAGGCTGAACAGGAACGGTACCTGTGGTAAAGATACAAGTGCCATGATGTTGACTGCAGATATATTGTACATACATAATACTGACTGTTTAAATTTTCTTTCTTTTCTTTCTTTCTTTTTTTTCCTTTTGTAGTATTTAAAATGTGTGTTACCTCTAGTGGACAGGGCTCTTAAAATGAGGCATTCAAAAAAAACTCACGAACCATATCCAGCAATTTATCTCTTTCACCTATGCACACGTTCAAGTAAATGTTTTATTGCAAAAACTACTTGGCAGAGGACGCTAGAACGACTGTGAAAACGCTGCCGATTCTACCTTTTCTATCTTTTTTTTTTTTGGACAATCAAGAGGACCACAAACAGATATGTAGAATGAGGTCTCGGGTGTTGGGTCGATTTGTTTGCACCCACAGTATAAAGTTTCAAATCTTCTTTAGCCGCGGCTCTGCTGCACAAGCATCACATTGCATGCAAATGTGGATCCTTGTGTTGTGTCTGTTGCTGCATTCGATTGTTGTGGCAGATTGTGTTGCATTTGTCTGAGCAGTGATCGATTCAATGGGATGCACTCACTCACTAATGAAGCACTCAGTATTGCCTGTGGTCAGCTACAATGATGGAAGATGTTCCCCGGGGCCACGTGCACACACTGTGCCTTCCTTTAATGATGCCAAAGTTTGAAGTCAGACTCGTATCTTACTTGTTTAAAAGAAATTGGGATGTAGAACAAAAACTGAAATAGTTTGAACTGCCTTACAATATGGAGCAGGTTGAATAATGAGAGGATTTGTTGTCTTCATAATGACTGTAGTCCATTGAACTGATGGTTAGTGGATGCTTTATTAACTTTTTTTTTTTGTTTGCTTAAAACGCTCACAGTTTCTCGCCTTGAGAATTTGTTTAGGAAAATAGTTTCTATTATTGAGAAGAGATGATCTGTGATCTAAGCTGTAACACATGAATAGACTGTTCAATGACAATGAAAAGAAAAGTAAATGCAAAGTGTCTGCCAAATGTAACACTGGCCTTAACTTATTGTTGATGTCACATGAAATGTATTTAGTGCCTTTTATTCTAGTTTTATGGTATTGTGTTTTTATACAAATAATCTGTGCTTGTACTTGACAAATACAAACCTGTGGTCATCTACTTGCTGCCAGTGTAGAAACTTCATTTTCCCAGATCACCTTCAATATTAACGCTGGTTGTGGAAGATGGAAGTCTTTATTTAAATGCAGTTCCGTTGAGTCGTCAGAAGAGGGAGCGTGTAGTTCATGTGTTTGGATACAGAGACACGCAGCACTGTATGAAAGGACTGCAACTTTTTTTTTTACCACCAGATGACCGAGGCACATGGAGAATTTGACAGACGTGACATGATTGATTTTTTTTATTTTATAAATAAAATCCTTCAATCCAGAACGTACTCAGACACAGCTGTTGTGAATCTCCTGCATGTTGCGGTGGAGACGCTGCAGCTCGACGCTCTCAGGGAAGGGAAATTACAATTCAGTTTTTTCTTCATCTTCAGAGCAGACCAATGTGATGAGCTCATTTCCTGGTTATTGAGCTTTCCAAGTGAGGCTTGGCAGCTGAGGTAGCACATCCTTGCTTTTCCACCCACTTAACCTAATATTGTCCTCCATTATGTACTGCACTGATGATGCTTCAGTGCCTTGTGTCAGTGTGTGAGAGAAGAGTTTTGGCACATCTCATATACTAATATTATTATTATTATTTCAAAAATCTTCCTAAAAGAGAATTATCATTTCGAAATGATGAGCGTAAATGTAGGACGTTGGTAGTTTCAGTGTGCTGGTTCCCAGCTTCAATTGAAATGTTCACTAGTTATTCAATTGTGACTTTTTGTTTGATCTTCAGGCTCTTTTATGTTAACAAAACAAAACACAAAACCTGCCGCAGCTGTAGTTTCCTCTTCCTGTCTTATTCACTGAGTTTGCTTTTGGTGTGCGTGTCTGTTTGTTTGTGTGTGGGGCCTTTCCAGAGTGTGTTTGTACCACAGGCTGTGCGTGCAGCTGTCCTCACTGTGATATGTTTGGGCAGATGAGTGAACGGGACCACACTAAAGAAACACATTTTAAAAGAAGCCACGTCTGTGTATTATAACAGAGGTCCTGTAGATTAGCAGTCTTTCCTAATTCTGTTTTACCAGAGTTGGGCACTGAGCCACACCCTCGTGTAACAGCATTACAAAGCAATCTGAGATGGATGGGCAGGATGTGAGGGGATTTAGTAGCTTCTCGAGTTGTGATATAATGATGGATGCCTTTAGAGCCTAGTTTAGACAAATAAAAGACGGAGACTAAAATGGTTATCTGTCATACTTGTGGTATATCCACATCTTAGTTTTCTGTGGCAAGAAGAAGTGATTTATGCAGGTTCAAATTAAAGGTATGAAATGTAAAATATATAACCTTTTGTATTTAAAATGGCTACTGCTACCCAGTTGAAAACATTGCTGGGACATTACATTTGGCGTTGCACTGTGTTCCTGCACAAACGCATACACATAACTGTCTGTTCTCTTTATATAAACATTAAACCTATTTAATGCATTTAGCATGTCAGCAACAGGAGGAGAATGAGAGTGAAAGTGTGTATGCCTAAGAGCAGCACTGGAGACTGATGAGACATGATGGAGGAGACGACAAGGTGACAGTAACAGACTATTACATTAAATATCCACCAAGGGAGAATCTCGGCTAACCTTGGCTGAAGTTTCCTGTGTTGCTTCCCTTCCTCGGAGAGAAGTATCCTCATGTCATCAACTTCCTTGCCCTTTTTCAGCCGTCTATATTTGAATGCAGTTCCGCATTTTACTTGTCTGCTTGAGACATTTTTGAGAGGGGCACTGAGGCTTTTATTTGGGTGGTGCAACAGACCAAAACACCGGACCAACACATAAACGCAGCTTACGGCCTGCACTCACATTTCTTACATGCAGTAGGCAACAGAAGTTGGAGAATTGGTGAAACTCTATTGAGAGTTTTCCCCCCTTGCTCCAGCAAAGGGCCCCAATCGCCGACTGGAAAGACTGACGGCCTGCTGATGAAACAACTGCCAGAGTCATGTAAAGAGCAGGGATGGAGAGAGGCAGAGCTGAGACATGACTCACACTCTCACTCTTCATTGAGCCACACTAAGAATGTGTGCACTGACGGTTTCTGGTAAGCCTTCATTCCTCCCTCCACTCGCAAGAGTTTTGGATTTCTCTTTGTCTCCACCCTCTCTCCTCCTCCTCTCGGAGTTTTTATTAAAGAAAACAGTGGATTTCAGAAATCTTAACCCATTCACTCTGTCTCCCTCTGTGAGTTGCAATAGTCTTTGTGTGTAACCCCCCCCCCCCTCCCATCTCATTGATTTCTATTGTGGAGCCTGCAGCTGCAGTACAATGTTTAAAAAGAAAAAAGCCATTCAGATCACAGCTACTGTGAGTCTGTACCATTGGGAAGTGGACACTGTACTAGACAAGACGTGAAGGAAAGAGAATCTGGGATTTAATGTCAACTACAATTTTGACCAAACCATACAAGCTTTTTTAAACTGTACCAAACCTTTCATGCATTGAGAGATATTACCCCAGGGATATTATTAGCAGTTTGCTTTTCCAACAATAATGTTAAAAACACACTGTGTACGACAGCCTTCTGTGTGACGGTGACCTTTATGAGATGTCATGCGTCTGGATATTATTGCGAAAGTATTACTTCCTCTTGTTATCCTGTGTTTTTTTAGACTAAAATAAAAACAAGGCAATCTGTGAGGAAAAAAGATACAAGTGTGTTTTTACACAGAAGAGCGAGGAGGGCAAATTGTATTATTTAATTAGTTGTATGATGATGATTTTTTTTTAATGTTTAGACAGCATATTTATGTAGGTGCAAGTTTCTGGAGCTCCCCTGTAATCATTTGCTGATGACTTCCTGTTTGACAACTCTAAGGTTGAGGATGTTTTGTTTGAACTAAACTACATAGATACCAGATGAAAATCATGTACTCTGTTTTATCTCTGTTTAGCCACAGAAAACAAATTACAGAGCCCCAGGAGTCAGTGAGTTGTGTTTATTTGTTTGTTTGTTGTTGTTTTTTAAAGCCCAAAAACATTTACTTCATACTTTACACTCTTATTTTGAGGTTGTTATTTATTTATTTATGTATTTATTTTTAAAATCGTTTCACTTTTTGTGGAGTATATTACATGGTGGATAGTATATTTACTCAATTACTGTACTAGTGTAACTGTAAAATACTTACATTATAGTTCACTACATATCAGTAGGACGCAACGATCAGCCACAGTGCACAACCCACCTACTAAGTAAAGGTACTGGTAATGCCGTACCGCACTGTACCATGGTAACAGTGAGAAGACCCTAGGTTGTGAAGTGTTCAAGCAAAATGCATTCAACGTGATTCCATTGGCTAGCGCCTGGGAACATAATTTATGAAATGAACACCATATGCTATTGTAGAAGATAGACCCAAAAGTAGCAAGAGTGACCATTAACCTTCTTATGACCATCATGATAATCAAGCCGCCTGGATTTGTTTTGATTTTATGGCTGTAGAATTGTCGAAAAATTCAACGAGTTCAATGAGTGAGTGCTTCTGCCCCTTTTTACAAGATAAATTTCACTTTCGATATCTGTCAGTTATTCAACCGTTTAGGAATTACAGTACTGAGAAGCTGAAGTCACAAACGTTGGACATGCTAGTGAATCTCGTCAAGTCCTGAGGGCTATCGTAATGACAAGTATATGGCGCAAAGCTCTATTTTGCTGCTTTCCGGTATCTATCAGTCCGTCTTTTACCATTTTATTCTCCACATGAGGGTCGCACGGGGGTGCTGTGCCAATCTCAGCTGACATAGGGCGAAAGCCGGGTTCACACCCTGGACAGGTGGCCAGTCCATATTTTTGGAATTGTCTAGATCTCACAAACAGTGTAGGAGTTACGGTAATGAAAAGTATCGATGACAGGAATGGTAACAGAAGGGTTAACTACTCTAACTAATGTTTACTCACAATATAAATCAAGTGCGAAATAATAAATAAATTGACTTTTTGTGCTATCAGAGGAATTGCCCCCTGGTGGCTACTCAATATATTTTAAATGCAGTCTACGGGGTGCCAAAATACAAGTGTGGGGGGGGGATGGGGGGGCTGAGCCCACTCACGTCCTCCTGTGGCGTCGGCCCTGCACTCAGCCTCCACAACCACAGGGCAGAGCTTGAGCTAGGTTTGAATGTGACGTCACACCTGCTTTGCCTAACTACGGGTCTCGCGCTGTTGATTGGTCCAGTGGGGGTTTAATTTGCATTCTCCTTCGTAAGCACGCCACCACCATCGCGTTATATGTGCTTCCAGTCTTCAGTGGGACACCCTCCAGTCACTCCCACACCCCTTAGTCCGTCCTATATGAGAGGGAGCAACCTACCGCCGCCGCCCGGCGCTGTTCAAACGTGGGAAGGACACAGAGAGGGACGCACGCACGCACGCACGCAAGCAAGCACGCCACGGCTGCCGTTGTCTGCGCGGTTGTATTGTTAAATGTACGGCTCTGCTCGACTGTCGACACATACTACCTTCGTGCTGCTGGAGCCAGAGGCTGCGAGTCTTCAGGAGCTGAGGCGCCGGCGTTTGAGAGGTACACCGCAATGACTACGCTGTAATGGTTCCAGCTGTGGGGAAAATATCTAAATTGTTGTTCTTTTTTTACCGAAACATGCCCTCGAATATCCTGTTTAAACCAGCTATTTCTTTACAGTATATTTATTTAAATAAACAAAACATCATGTGTTTTGAAAGCCAGACGCCCTTTTGTCATGTGGAGTGGTCAGTCTGGATGTGGTGATGGATGTGGAACGTTAGCTCGGCACGGCTGGGCGGTGGTGTGACTTAAACACGCACACGTTTGTGGTGCTCAGTAGCACGGTGGTCAGTAGGCTCGGTCTCAAGCATGTTACTGCCCAGCTTCGTGTTGCTTCCCTCCCCGAGCTGCCCTCGCGGACAACGCTTTTGTTGTGGGAGAAGCTCGGGTGGGCCTTCTGCTGCTCCACCACCAGCACCGTGTTTGTTCCCCCTGAAACAAATGGTGTTTATCAATTCACTTAAAGGCGTGGAGAAACACCCAGAAACTCGTAAAACAATGCTCACGAAAGTTGAGTTCAGGGACCACGGGGGTTCAAAACAACACTAGGATCAGTATTGTATGATTTGTATTTTGACAGTATTTCAAGTTGTTGCACTTAAAGTTTAAAAACATGTATGGTTTGCTGCTGGCATAAGAAACGGGAGATAATGGCCTTGTCCAGGCTGCCAGAACAAATACATTTTTCTAAATAAAAACTGTTTTGACATATCCACGTTTTATATGCCAATTGGATTTTGAAAGCATAAAAAGCTCGTTCAAACCCCATTTGGAGGTGCTTTGAAATGTGGATTTCATTGGGTAATTCTCACATTCTGGCTGCTTAAATTCAGACTTCAGTGCACAATGACGATAACAAATCTGGTGCTGGAAGTCTTTACTCATGTTATACTCAAGTATATCAGAAGACTCCTGTCGGGAATCCTCAGTACATTTACATGCACCGTTTAAATTAAAATAAAATAATTAAATTAAGGCCGAAGACATGCAATCGTGCAACTTGTCTAATCCGAATATACGTGCGGAGGAGAAAATTTGTATAATTGGCTGTGTATGAGGTGGCGCTGTACCTCTCTATAAGCTAGTGTGTATTAAATCATCTTCCTGTTGACCTTTTACATCACAGAGAAATAAGTGGGACGATGCACCATGCTCTGATTCTGTATGTTTCGTACCTGCTGTACATGTTCCTTTGTCAGTGCAAAAGTGGTTCTTAATAGCTTTCGCCCTTGTCCACGCTATTGTGTTTTCTCTTGCAACTGTACTGCACTTCATACGTCTCCTTCTACTACCAGGTCAAATCTGACTCCAGTCCAATAAAGTGTATACATGCAGGAGTCTATGAATGGCATTAATGGGACTAAGACTAGCTCGATTGGACTAACGTGTGTTGACCTGACATTAAGAAAACTTAATTATTGTGTTAGTCTGACTAAACTCAGACTTTTAACATGCATGTAAATGAGATGAGATGTTCTCCTGAGACGACTTGACTGGGTGGCTGTCTGGAGAGCAAATGATGCACCTCCATGTTTCCAGCATTAGTCACACACATAAACACACTTGCGATGTTACCAAAGCAGCTCTTAGAGATCGGTTGGTTATGTCTGAATGTGAAAACAATCCACTTTGCTCACTTGCACTTAACGGTACGGACAGTCTGCCTGAAAAGATCTGATCCAGTTCACCTGCACTTTGAACATGGCCAGTGTCTAGTATACTGCAGATGCCTGTGTTTATCATTTGATATCAGTTAAAAGTCAGCACCACATGTCCTGGTTGTACTCTCCTTGCTACTTGTTGAATGTCACCTGGGACTGGCTCCAGCAGCCACCCCCTCCTGAAAATAAAGTATTTAGTTGAAGATTAAATCAATTGAAAAGCTGTTGTAATTGTTTCAGATTACAAAACAAAATTTAATTAAAAACACATTGTACTTGGAATCCCTTTGTGAAAAGTAGAAATATAGGTCTATAGTGATCATTTGAGCCCTAGTCAATAGGAAGTGAGTGGATGCAATCGGCAGCATGACATGCGTTATTGGTGTTTATTTGAAGTGTTGGAAGTATCTTGCACTTTTTGAATTATTGCCCAGTTAATAAATCATTCCCACATTTCCATCATCTGTTTTTGTTTTCATATTTGCACACATGCACGCAGAGTTGTCCTCCTCTTGACTTGGGCGGTGGTGTGTAATGAGAGTCAGACTGTTGACTGATGACATCGTCTGTAGATCGCAGTGATAGAGCAGTGTTGCTGATCATTGTGTTTTGGGTGGAGAGTCCAGATAGTGATTGGGGCAGTGTGGGTGTGGGAGCAGTGGCTCAAAAGGTATTTGACATGCAGATCGAGAGTGTCCCCACCTGAAAACCCTCATGCCACTGCTGCTAGGATGTGTGAGCAGTTGCTGAGGAGTGTGAATGACTCGTGCAAATGTTCTCTTCCTCATGTTTCTTTGACATCCTGGCTTCATTCCAACAAAGAACCCACTGCAGGGTCATCTTTACAGTGAGTCACCTTTCAGGGACTGCGTACCAACAGGTATTTGCAGTAGGGAGCTCATCCGTCGCTGGTGCTGTGATGCGAAAATCCCTTAACTGCTACTTAAACTTTTACTTTCCCTTTTCTTTTGCAAGTTTTTAAATCCCAGTATGTACACAATTGGTGACATGATAGTGGAAGGAAAAAGAAAGAAAATTCACATCAAGTATTGTTACTACCACATAAAAAAAATGTCAGTTTGTTTTCAGACAAAAACATGAATTGAATAAAATCACTGTGTACATCTTGAGTTGTTGACCTGAAGTCTGAATTTATAGGATTTGGAAGAGATAGTGTTGATTATGAAGTACTGCTACTGCCGGTCACGGATACTAACTACCTTCATACTACGACGTATTCTTTTGAAAATGTTGTTGCATCTAGACAAGCATTTTAGCCCTGTATTAATGTGCATATCACGTGACTATTCAGGTACAGTATGCCGTTGTAAACTGGAAACAAAGGGGTTTCTGTTATAGTGAAACCATAACAAGGTGAAACCGAAAGTAAGTAAACATAAATGTGTTCAATAATTACAGCATTATATAAAATTTTATCTTGCAATAACGTATCTCCTATTTTGTTGTTTTATGTAGGTTGCATGCGTTAGAGGGAGTATCAGTCAAGCAGGTTATTCGTTTAAAAATAGGTCTCATCTGTTTTAACAGTTTGTGGTTATTCATCCTTGTGAGTTACAGTTTCTCCTCTTTCCTGTTTATATGCATGCGCATAGGTCAGAGTTTCTCCGCATGTTTCCCATCGTGTTGGTCTTTTCTATAAATCCCAAACTTTGTGTAGAATGTGCTGTGTCGCCCTCTGTGCCCGTCTAAATTTTCTGTGGAGAATCTATGGAGCAGAAGCAGCTTCTGCCTCTTCAGTTTCTGTTCCAAGTCCCACTTCCTCTCTCAGTGTTGTATCAGCCTCTCAAGTGGGCCACAGCCTGTCATTTATTTACTTCCCTCTGCCCACACCTCTCTTTCCCTTTCCTCTTCCTAAAGGCCAATACAAGCCAGAAGAGGAGCTCAAATTAATTCTCAATGCATTCGTTAACCTTAAGACTGGTATAAAATGGTTTAAAATATCAAGTGCGAGGAGCTTTACTGCTGCCCAGTGAAGTAAAATGACTAGTACACTACATATCTTCGATATGACTTTATAAATAGTTTTCATGTTTATATGTCACTTTCAAATCAAAATTACAATTTCAAACACAAGTAGTAAATCCCAAAATTGCTAATTTATCATTCTATAGTTGATTGTTTCTGAATTCTCCACCATTTAAGTATGCAATGTATATTTTATGTCAAACTCTAAGATGACTGGGTCTTTGTTTGCAGTACTGTACTAATGAAGGGTTATAGCACATAATGAGATGACAGTAATCCTTTGTCAGCCATGACCGTCCAAGAGAAATGCAGGTTACCGACATATCAGTCGACTGACTCTCATTCGTTGTGTCTGGTGTCAGCTTGGCTCTATTGTTGCATATAATATACCATTCAGAATATATCTCACGGTCGACTTGGGCTGTTTGCTTGGATTTGCGTGAGTTCTTGGGCATCAGTGCAACAGCTGTGAGTGGTAATGGTGGATGTCGGGTCAAGGGTTCACATTTCTTTACAGTTACAGTGTGTGAACAGAATGTGCTTACAACTGCACTCTGCCTTCAAAGGGCATCTGTCTTTTTTGTTTTTTTATAGGCATGGGGCAAAGCGTGCCATTAATTTAATAGTTGTGGCAATGTTCATGTTTGGTTTGAGTTAAATTTGAATACTTGATTTCTGAGAAAATCATTTTGTCTTTAAGTTAGGATGTTGATATTTTAAATAATTCCCCCTCTTAGCCATTTAATTTAGATCATTGAATTTCTACATGAAGGCTTTGGTTGTGGACTGAAATCTCTACTATTATTTGTAGCACAGATGTTGGCACTCCTCAGCCTGTCCCCTGCCTGTGGCAGCTGAATGGAAAGCACACCACCACCAGTAGCACTGAAGAGAGCATTTGGAAAGATCTAGTTGGAAGTGGGCTGCTTTTACAGCCTGTAACGGGTGTTGGTCTTGGTTCCACACCCATGGAAATTCAATCCTAATGCCTGTTGTGCTGCATCTGTTTGGGTCAACACTCGGGGTTAAACTATTTTTCATCATTTACTCCTTGACGTTGTCGCAGGTCTCCAGCGTCAGTCTTGGCTTGGGGCTGTGAATCCGTGCGGTGCCGTTGATCCCGTCATTGTGGTTTGGAGGCTGGCACTCCCCTGCCCATTAGGATAAAGTGGTGGACGCTGGCGCTGCATTTTTAGGTACTCAGTCAGTCTGGGACAGTGAAGCTGGGCTCAGTGCACTGCAATTATCACAAGTATAACTCAGCACTTTCACAGTCCGTTAGTTATCTCATTTGGTCTTTTCGTGGCAAAAACATAAACATGCTTTTCTTATCATTTGTATGTATTGCAGCGCTGTATTGTGCTATTATATTAAAAAGTAATTACAGAGAAGCATGGGAGATGTGGAAACTTGTGAGTGTCTCTGTCTGCTGTGTAAAGAGAGGTGACTTATGTACTGTATTTCATAGAACAAAGTCATTTTAGTTTGGACTTTTCCGTGTGTAGCAGCTGTCGTCATCCTTGTATATTTTTACCCATTTATTTATTGATCCAAGTCTGTGTGAGGTGTAAAGTGTGCAGCTGTTGTAAGCATGTGTGTTTGTCTGTGGCGCAGGCTGAACATATATTATCGTCCTTTGCTCTTCATTTATGTGTATAAGAAAAATCAATAATTTTGTTTGAATAATTTGTTTGTGTATTTAACACGGTTCTGGAGATGCAGATGGGCGAGGTGTGGAATCGTTGTCCATCTGGCCTCATCTCACCCTGCCCAGTCACAGGGATGGTAACTGAACTGGCCCCCGGGCTCTCTTCAGCATTATATCGATGATCTGCTGGCCTGTCTATAGCCAATTGGCCGTGGTACAGGAGAGTAGCCGCTGGATGACTTTGATATGGGGAAAACTGATGTCAGCTTTGGCTTGTCATCCAACCATCGTCAATGGCGTCAATTAATTAGTTTTTTTTAAATTCTAGTTGCTGAAAATGCCAAATTTTAAACAGATGTGAAGTGAGTAGGCAATATTGCTTCAGTTCATCTCAAGCCTGCACAGTCTTTCTCGTCTCCGTTCAACTTTTATTTGGGAGTTGACAGCTGAAAACAACAGGAAATATGAAAAAGGAGAAGAAGATACCATGGGACCAAGGTTCTTGGCAGGGAACTAGTATGCCTGGTCTGAATCCATTTTGGTAGACACATGGTTTCACATCCGCCTCTCAAACTTAATTTTCCATCACTTTCTTTTCTTGCCTGTCTTCTCACACACTGTTACGCAGCTTCTTTTAACTATGGGTTAAGCAGGTTGGACACTGCAGGACTTATGTGAGTTGACGTGTTCATTGGGGATTATAAAAACTGACTTTGACAATTTAAAAGTGAGATGGACATGTGCATTTGACTGTATTTAATGGATCATTCACCCCTTGGCCTGTTTGATGCCCCTGGGGTCATTTGGGTGAAGTTAGTCTTGCCAGCTGCTTCTCCTTCCCATTGCACCATTTAATCCACCCCCACTCCCACTGAGCACCATGCCTGAGGGGTGCAAAGTGCAGACAATGGGGCTCATCTGCCCCCCCCCCCTCCCCCCTCATGACACCCCAATGTTAAACTAAGATCCCCCTTATGGTACTCTGTTAAACTGAGTTCAGCACACAAACCCTTCAGATGATCGTTGTTGTTTCAGACCAGCTCATGCGCACAAAGACTTGCGCTGACATTCGTTTCTCTCCTCAGTGGGAGACAATACCACCCTACAGCCTTTACTCGCACCCCCACCATGCTATCCTGATGGCAGCAAGGCCCTAGCTGGTGCTTTCTGAAAACACTGCCAGGTTTAGAACAGATTGTAGCCCCTTTTCCTGCAGCCTCTCAGGCTGCTGCACTGCCATTTGACGCAAGTCCATCCCTCCTCTCTGCCACTCCCTTAAAGGCTGTCTGGCTTAACCCACTTAACTTGTAGCCACACTTAACCACCTGCTTTGTGAGTGGCTTACACTCACTTAGCACATGGTTAGTGTCCCTTATGGAATTGATTATACTCGGCTGCATGCTTTATGTCAAGAACCTCCGCCCTCCCAGCCATTAAAATATCTTTTGTCCTCGGCTTTGACGTCGTTTTCCCTCAGAACATCACTACTGTCTTTTCAGGTTTTTTTTTAATGAGATTGTTTTAAATTTATGATCACAGCATTAAACCGAATGTTGTACTGTTCATTTCCTGTGGAGCTCTGTCTTGCCTTGTGAATCTAATTATTCACTCTGCCACTTATCAACAATAATTGAATGTACTAGCCATAAGTGTGTTTGTGCAAGTGTATAATCGCTTTAACATAAAAATTGTTTGGTCTTTGTGGCCTTTTTTCATATACTGAAGGGGCTGATTTAACAAAGTCCCCCATCTTGTGCCACCATGCTTCTGAAGAGGCCTGAATGGACAAACCAGCCAGGATGTGCGTTTTGTTTTTAGGTTGAAGCTTTACTTTGCAACAAACCCACATAAACCAACTTTGAAAACCTCTGCTGATGCCTGAGGTCTTACTCGACGCGCTTGTTGGCGATGACATCCTTTCGAGTATGTGAAGGGTTGTCCCCTGTAAATTATTTTCTGGATTTAATCATCCGTTACTACTTCTCCCCAACAAGTCTACTTATATCAGCCAAGCTGCCAGAAACATTTGCAGTACATAACACAGAGCATGCAGTACCATTCATCTTGGTAATAGAATGGGATATGACAACAGAGGTTCGAGTAAGAATGTACTTTCTGGAATAATGCCGCTTAAACTGTTGTATGTTTAGAGCCACAATTTTCCTGGCTTTATTTTGTGCTCAGTATTCCACCGTGTGGTTATGTTTTACTCGCATCTCAATTTAATTTCCTGCAGCTGATGATGTGCGATTGTGTTTATAGTAACTATGGGTCAGGATCATAAGATCGAATTGTTATCGACTGTCATATTTACTCGACGCAGAGTTTAATTTACTGTCCGTATGTGTCATTTTGTTTTTGTAAGATGTTACTGATAAATAATTCCAGTGTGTTTTTACTCCTCCCTCCCTCACTACATCCCACAAGGAATGGGTCTGTGTAACTCCCTGTGTGTGAGCTTTCTCTGGTCTGTTGTGCTGCCTACTGAAGAATGTAGCCAGGGATGAATGGGTGTTGAAATGTAAACATTCATCTCTCCAGTTTACTCACCTTGGGCCATGCTTGAAACGGTCTGCACAGCTGATGTTTGTTTTTAGATTAAAGAATCACTTGAAAAGAAAGTGATTTGTGTTTTTGAAAACGAGACCACACACCGAAGTGTGCTACATGACAACATGCTCCATTCACACGGCTTAAGTAGCCAACTTTGTTGTACTTCTACTTTTACCTCTGGTAGTTTTTAAAAGATGCAATGAATTACCACATTACCACTCAGTCAGCAGGACATTGTGCCAAAAATCAATAATCCAATGCCTGTGTTGCATAGACAGTGATGGCAGCTGACAAGCGACATCATCCTTCACTGGTGTCTTATTGATGGCTGTTTTTTACCTTGTGCAAGCTGCCACCAATGTTTTAAGAGCAGATTATTTTGGATCCATTCACCAGAGTGCAAATGAGTGTTGTTGGCCACCGTCTATCTGTACCTTCGAGGGCCAGATTAATTCGTTTTCTTTTCAGTAGAAAAAGATGTTTCAGCATAATAAAGTAGATTTTGTCCAGTGCATTTATATTTGAATGAAAAATATTTTTTGACTGCTCTTGTTTTGTAGAAAATATAAATAGATGTCAATATTAAGTGTCAGGCATGTGAATTTACAGAATTTGAGGGCTGCTCATTTCTGGCTTTGTTAATGCAAAATGGTGTTGCCTTTGGTTATAATAGCTTCTAAAGTTCTATTATCTCTTGTCTGTATTTGTTTTCTAATGATGCATACTCCTCGGCTTCTGCCTTACTGAATTCATTAATTCTGATTTGGAAAAGTCAGCCGAGCTTTGATCGAAGGCAGAGCACGAAGTCGACAGTGATCAGGAGAAGTTTTAGTTTCTTTTTATTGGGCTTTTCTGACACAACTGTTCAGCAGTGTGTGCGCACTTTTAGAATAGCGTCTACACAAATTACAAACTCTCTGTGTGTTCCAACCAACGGATAGAATTTCTTTTTTCCTCTCCCACTCTGTGATTGTTTGAACTAAACATTCGCTTTGTGATTGTGCAGAAACGGCACCGCTACCTTGTATGGTCAGATGCAGCAGCAGCAGCAGAAGCAGCAGCAGCACCTTTTATACACACACCTAGTCCCATTTGTTGGAGACAACTTGGCGACCCACTTCCCCTCACTGGAGGCTTCTTCTATAAATTCTCATGGGTTTTGTAGAAGCACTGATGGACTTTGTAGAAGCAGACAGTAACTCAAGTCTAAGGCCCTGTTCAGATTTGGTATTAACCTCCGTATCATTTAATCAATTTACACTTGGACAGCTTCAAGTACAGCTATTCAGAGATGGAATGGGATGCATGTGTCCACACTTTATTAGCTTTGTGAGGGCAATCATGTGTCATGGGTCACTTTAAAAGACTACTTGGGGCTGACTTCACCTGCATCTTTCTTTGTGAACCCAAAGGTTTTGTGTATCTCAATTGGAGCTAGATATTGAGGTCATTTTGATATCCAGCCTTACAATATTTTCATTTTGAGTCGTGTACTGGACATTTGTTCAATTACGTACCCATTGTATAATTAGAATGGCTAAAATCATGATGAAATAATTTTTTGAAAACCAATAATGCAGCTAATGAATATCAGGCAGGGAAATGAGATCCTGTTGCGAGTAGTCACTTGAGACTCGTGTGAAACTGAACACTTCACCCAAGATGTTATGTCTCATAAAAACAAGGCTTAAGTGACAAGCTTCTGCTCTGTTGCTTTGAGCCTTAAGTTCAGGAAACTCCCCCTTTTTTCTTGACAATTAAACCTCTTGTTATGCTCTTCGTTCCACTGCATGACCACATCACCATATTCCTCTTTTTTCCCTTTTCAGCCCTTGCTCACATTTATTAGCACACACACGTTAAGTTGTGTCCACACCGGGACAGAATACTTCCTGGGTTTCCATCTCTCTAACACACCAAATACAGGTTAATGAACAGACAGGCTTCATATCTCACTTCTGAACACCAGTCCTATTCAACTCTACCAACATTGTTTGCCGAACACTCTCAGACCTGTTATCCTGGGCGTTTCAGCTGGCCATCATTAGTTTTTAATGTCTTGGAGGCGTGGCTCTAGTAAGAATGTTGACATTCATACAGTTTTCCTGTAGAATTATAAAATGCAGGAAGCGGTGGTCCTTTTTCATTCTGGTTTTTCCCTTTTTGTGCGTGTGCGTGTGCGTGTGTGTGGTTTGAATGACGCACACAAACCCCACAGTACAATGATTTTACAAAACCAGTTTGTTTCAGATCTCTATTTTTGTACAGCACTCTTATTTAGATTGGGGAATCATTTTGGGGATACAATTTGTAAGGTTGAGGAAATTTACAGTATGTCTTTAATTTTTTTTTTTAAGAATCATTTTATGGTTAGAGTGGTTGCTGTCTCTGTTTCAGAGTCATTACACACGCAGCCAGCTGTGTGTAGTCCTGTAGGAGTCTTGAGGGAGTCACTAGGGTTGGAATGTGGATGGGTCAGATCTGCTCTTGATACCACTGCTGCTGTAGGCATTCAATTTCCCCCATTAATCATCTTGAAGCAGATGCAGCATTGACATCTGCTTACATCCAGCATAAAAGCAGGAACTGGTCACAGTTGTGCAGCTGAAATGAGAGATGTTCCATTTAAAAAAGACTTAAATCATTATAGTCACTCAAAAAAATGGTTACCAATAATAGCTGAGCCTTTTGGCTCTAATATACTGTATAGCTCAATGTTTCCCTTCAAGTGTACTCCTGGTTTAGTGTGTGAGTATTGTGTTTTTGTTTTGGCGTTTGTGCCAGCAGTCTGGGGTAAATCTACGGATAATTAAGCCCCAACATCAGTATCAACAGCCCCCACCGACACCATCACTGTGCATTCTAAACCCTAGCCCTGCTCTCACCACAGCTAAATCCCTCTCTGCTTGTATTAGACACAGTATTAAAAGTGACCCACTTTCTCCTGCTCCCCTATTAATGTCTGAATGTGTATGAGCAGACTGAGAGATGTGCTATGACAGATGTGATCAAACTGCCTAAAAATGCGCCGGGATTAAGATTTAATGATGCATTCGGGACACGTTTCTTCATTGTAAATTGTAAATATCACAGAGGCCACGCACTTCCTTTGCTGTCTAGACAGACTCCGTCTAACAATCTTACAGAGTGATGGCTGCATTTATAAACACACACACACACTCCTATTCCTTCTTTGGCTACACACCTATACTAATTTTATGGTTTGAGTGGTTGTCGTCTCTTGCACTTTGAGTTGCCCTGTGTGTGAATAGTACTATACAAATAAACTTGCCTTTCCTAAACTCCTATACTAATGCAGCACTTTCCGATGTTGTGCCTTTTGTTTTCCTCATCACAACACTTGCCGACACACTGGAAATGTAGCCATGGATATTGAGCTAATTGTGATATTAGCTGTGTGGAGCTGGTGGGAAAGGAGGCACCCTGCACCCTGAATATGGTTGAAAATCTTCATTGAGCAAAGATTGTTGTTATGCAAATTAGGTCTTAGAGTGGCAGACAAAGGGAGGAGTTTCTTTCAATTTCATCTAAATGCATGATGCTGTTCCTCTTGTCCAGGCCATTTTAAGAATGCTGCTGGCATTGTTGTGCAGTCAGTCTTCTGAACATAAAATCAACAACTTTGACCCAGCATATACCCAAGAATCGAAGAAAGAAAGTTTAGTGTTTGGAGTGACTTTTTTTTTTTTAATATGAAAGTGGTGCAAAGTGATCTTGTGACTTGGTAAAACATCACTCATTCATGTTGTTTCATGCATAGATGGGATTTTATTGGTCTGTCCACTTCCCATCTGTGCTGATTTAGTCTTCAGCTAATTGGAGATGGTGAAGAGGTTGTCACATGGGCTATGTGATTCATGCTGCTATCAGCAAAGCCTCTGGCATGAGCAGCTGAACTGGTAAACTATACTGTCATGTATACAGTTCCAGTTGACCCCCCCACCATGCACCTTGTGTTTGGAGCAGCTCCTCCTGTCTGAATAAGTTCAGTGGTGTTTATTGACAAGAGCATCCACCAACAGCTCAGTGAGCAAGTCAGACCTGATTTTAAAATACTTTTTTGACACCTAAACCAACCTGAACTGAATCAATCAAGAATGTCTACGTGGTTTCCTGTTTCTACATAAAGTGACAGTGGCAAATGGACAAACCTGTACTTGTTTTGTTCCCACGTAACTCCTAAGTCCTAATTACATTCATGATGATATTGTTTTGAAATTTAGCCAAATAATTTCAGATAACTGCTTTTTGATTATCTCAGCAACACAGGACTGTCCCAGGGGCTCTGCACATTGGATCGTTTATACATCTTTATTTTCCAAAACTAGGGACAATCCAACATTGTGTTGCAAGGGAAAAAAAGAAGCTGTGCTGTGGATTGTTTTGCTTGTGTGAGAGATCTGTAACCAAAATACCAGAGGAGAATAGCAAGAAGGAAAGCTCAGCCTCAAAGTAAGCACAAGGTTAAACTATTCACTTTTTCATGGGAAAATTGAAGGGTGTATCTGGGGGGTCTAGTGGTCGAATGAGGCTGTTTGTGTGGTGTATGAAGTAGTGTATTCAACTGTTATCAGGGCTTAGCTGGCCAATGAAGTTAGTATGGAATAAACAGCAAAGGATCCACTAATGCATTTGTCTTGCAATAGATGTTGAGCTTATTGTTTGCTAAAGTAACCTCCAGTGCTTTGATTCAACAGTAACAATGTAAAATGACTTAGAATATGTGAGAGCACACAAAAAAGTATTTCAGTATCACGCTCCCTCAGCTGTTAATGTGTAACTAGTGAGCAAAATGTTTCCTGGACTTTGCTCAAGAATGTGCGCTGCTTGTCTAAAGGAGTTGGTCCCAAAATGTTCAGTTAGGGATGAATACAGATGCTTTTAAATAAAGTCATTTTTCTTTTTAAAGGCAAAACTGGTTCTGGTATCGCTATATACTACTGATTTGAGTATTATTTAACATTGTCTGGCTGTGGTTGGTGCGTTATTTTCATACATGAGATGGATGCTTGTAGTTTTATTAAAAATGTCTAACTGTAAAACGTAATGACAGGCTTGGTATATCTCTTTTGTACTCATGACTTTATTAATGTGTGTTCGAAGTGCAGGGTCTGTCTGATCTTATTACTACTCCTACTACTCCTGCTTTTTTCTTCCCCCTTTTTTGGATGCTTATTAAGGTCTGTACTCCTTTTTTTTCTATAATTTCCATCTCTTTTTTTTTTAAATTTCCTGCTCGGACCATCTCTCACACAGCTCGTTTCCTGGACCACAGAGCTTCTACTGGTTAGGCCATCTGTGTAACAATTTACCAGAAGCAAGTTGGAGGAAGGGAGAATGCAACCAATGAGCAGAGTGGGGGGTGGGTAGAAGGTCCTATGGTCAGAGGTGCAGAAGAATGGAGAGTGTGGGTGGAGAGGATGATTGAGGGGAAGCAGAATAAACCCATAATGGACCCAGAAAGACCTTTTGTTTAATTTGAGCAAGAGAAAACCTGCCTGAGAGAAAGACTGACGGTGTATGACTCTGCAGTTTTGCACAGCAGCATTTTGTGCTCTTCTTGATTTCAGGTTTTCCACTAGAGTTTTCATAGAAGAAATTTCTCAGTATACAGACTTCATCAAAGTAATCAATGGGTTGATTATTACCATGTGCATTTGCTTGTCACACGTGGAAACAACGGCTGGTAAATGGGGCTGTTTAGTCCGTGTCCTTGTTCTTGATGGGCTGTGTCATGGTATGAAATTGTGAAGCTTCTCTTGGCTTTCAGTACTTCAAACCACAGCCGTTTCCCCCTCAATTGATGATGCATGGAAGCCATTTGGAAAACAGTCCCAGTCATCCTTTTTTATATGCCTGCCCCATAGTGTATTGTAAAATAAATGCCACCTTTCCTTATTGTGGCATTTTAATAGTGACACTTAATTTAATTTTGCTGTTTCGTGCTGTATGATGTACATTATCATCAGTTGTATGTTTGATGGGTGTGTGATCGAGTGCGTGGTTTAGTGAAGAGGTTTGTTGGCATCTCGCATCTCACTTTCCTTTAAATTCCATGGAGGCCCCTTACCATAAAAAGCATTCCCTCTGACTTAGTGGCAAGTTTGTCTTTTCAGAGTAGAGCCCCATCCCTTCTGCATGGAAGAGAGATTAATCCTTGTTTTGTTTATTTCATAGGACATTAAAGTGAGAGAGCAACTGGTCATCCAAAGACGAGTGCAAGCCGTTGGACACATCTGTGTTCAAGACCTTAGGAGGAGGGAATGAAACCGGATGGGGTTACCATGGAAACCACGGAGCCCACTGAAGCCGCAGCAATAGCAGAACCCTCCCTGTTGCAGGACAACATAACGGAGCAGGCGTCATCTCAACCAGAGGAAGCTGCAAATGAGGCAGCGCCCACAGTTGCTCCAAAGGCTGGTGACAAG
The DNA here is from genome assembly GCF_958295425.1 of Solea solea. Lineage (NCBI taxonomy): Eukaryota > Metazoa > Chordata > Actinopteri > Pleuronectiformes > Soleidae > Solea > Solea solea. The sequence goes on along the minus strand of NC_081143.1, from coordinate 16,776,914 downwards.
CAAGGGGCCACCAACCCTAAAACCAAACAAAAATCAGCTGAAACTAAAATTCAACCCAAAGCCAAAAATGCATGGGTTTCTGGGTCCAACTCACGGCCCGGTACTGCCTCGCACAGCACGGGAAATAACGTCAAATCCTCTAACAGTGTTTCTTCAGCTGCAGCTAAGAAAACAGTAACGAAAGCAGCAGCAGCAGCAGCAGCAGCAGCAGCAGCATCAGCAGCAGGAGCTGTACCTAAAAAACATTTGGGCACATCAGCAGTTTCCACCAAGAACCAAACTAGGGTGCCGGACAAGAAACTTATTGGACCTACCAGGACTACCTCTGTTGCTGCTGCCACAGCAACAAATAGTACCAAGCCCGTAACGGTGAATGGCACTCCTAAGAAGAAACCAATGGCTGAGACTGTTAATGTAGCAAGACCCAAAACCACAGGTGAGTCTGAATGAGAGCAGTGAAATCGCAGTGTTCTAGCTTTATGGTTAAACGTGGATGTTTGTTGTTTTTTTTTTTTTATATTTTTCCCTGACATAAATATAAATATTGTTTGTCTTTTTTTTCCATCTTTTAGTTGCTGCCTGCAGGCCAGCAGTATCTTCTGCACCCAAACCCAGTACTTCGACCACGACAAAAGCTGTCGGTGGAGCTGTTTCAAGGACTACAAGGTATGCAGCTGTCACAGGTGTTTAACAGGGCACAGGCCTAATGTTGCTGTCGGCATAATATTTTGTGTACATAGATCTTTGGTAAATATGTGTATTTTATTGACAAAATATTGCTTAAATATTATTATTTTCTTCCTCCCACCTGTTCCTCATTGTTTTTCTTTCTCTGAGATCTCATTTGTGAATTCCCTTTCAAGCTGGATAAGAGGGTGACTTTGTTTAATCTCAATGCTCTGAATGGCAGCAGTAGAGAATGTTGTCCATTATGGTCTCTGGACCATTGTTGAGTCAAATTTCACTTTTAAGAGTGTGAGTCATGATAGCAGGAATGACCCCAGACAGAAGGCCTCATCCGAGCTGGTGATACTGAAGAACTGTTGCTTTGTCTCTGCAGACCCCCTGGTCACAATCAACCCCAGCTCCCCAGAGCAGAGAGCTATTGACTGGTCTCATAATCAGAATGGGCTAATGCTTAATAGGTCATGGTGTAGTTAGACTAAACTTGCTCAAGCACTGTTACTCAAACATACATTTCATCCAGAAAGCTTTTACTTTTGTGTCACTGTTTTCTAAATCAGCTTTCTCTGCTTCAAGAATAAAAATAAATACCCCTTTGTTGGAACAGACACCACTTTTTGTACCTCAGCTCTTTATAGATTCTCCAATTTCCTGTTTTACAAAGTAATGCGAGTTCAAAAATAACAAATTTTGCCATATATTGCACAAAGAAATGTCAGAAAATGTTTAAAATTCAAGATGTTCGAGATGTTGAGGGGCGTCAGAATGGTTACAGTTTTTACATGATAAATGACTTCATGATCTAATAATCACTAGGAAAAATTTAAAAATCCTCCAGTCATAGAAGACCTGCACTATTAATTGTCTGTAGACGTGTGTTGTTGTGGGGTGAGAAGCTCATCTTTTGAATTAATCAGATGAGGCATGTGAAGTGTAGGAGTCTGATTACATTTAGGCATCGTTGTCATGTTGCCAGTTACCCACGACGTGACAGTCGGCACTCACCTCTCAGCTTAAGATACAGGGAGCACAACAGCAGCAGGTGTCTTCCCTTGTGACAGATGATGCAGGTTGCATGTTGTGCCGTGTGTGTGTGTGTGTGTGTGTGTGTGTGATGGCGAAGTCAGTAGCATCTAGTAGCACAGTAGAGTCCTTTGTGTGGCAGTGGTGTGCATTTCAGTCAGTGTTGGTTTTCGTGCAGTCTCTCTGTCAGAGTCGGACACTAACCTTATCTCGGCTTAAGCGGTGGCTTGAATTAGTCATGACAGTTCAAGTGCTAACCTTCTATAGCAAGACATTTAACTGAATTCAATCGTGTTAAAGGATGATTTTAGTCGCAACGCAATAAGTTTAAACCATCTTCTACTGATTTTGTAGCTGTGCCGCCATATTGTTTCTCATTTTGCTGTGACAACAGTCGTGACCTTTTGTAATCGCAGCTTGCACAACATGTTCACCAAGTTGGAAATGTAAGGACCTGCCCCTCATGAAGTATGAATGTTCATTTGTCCACAGGGAGAAATGTATTCAGCCAGTTTTTAAGTACAAAGTAAAGAGGAGTTACACCTCAGCTGTGTGCTTGAATGTCTGCATGACAGGAGGGTGTCACTGTCCCTGTGATTGATGAGAGCCATTGAGTCAAAGCCACATGTTAAGCCCTTCACCTGCTTTGCTCTGCGCCCATGATGGGTTATAGTGTCCTTGCACTGTCAGTCTCTGTTTGCCATAGCCCCTCTGTCTCTCCCCATTTTAATTCCCTGCATCCCCTACTATGTGTCTGTGTTGAGCTTTTTGGTCATTATCTCCTCAAGCCTTCCTTGCAGCCCAGCCTCTATCTAGTGTTCAAACTCATTCATCATTTAACTGCACAGAGACACTGGAAAATTCAGTGTGAAGTTGTGTAGTCGGAGACGGACAGTGATTGTGTCTCCATGTAGCTGAGCAATCTGGTAGGATACTCAATATTCAGAGTCACTATGATACATTATTTCCATGTGTCCTCTGATAGCACGGAGAAGAAAAAGTATTACACATAGATGGAATATTGTTGTGGTGCCTTTTTCAAAAGAGTTTTAGTTTATTTTAAGATGAATTATTTTGTCAGCATGATTATTTTGTCTCTTTCTCACCAATTATATAATAAGATATTGGTATCTTGTAGGGAAACTACAAACAACACTAACATGGTGCTGAAAACTGATCCTATAAACAGCAGGATTTTGGTCAGAATTCACAGTCCACATCCGTAGAGAAGATTATACAGTAAAGATGAATCTTCCTATAGTTTGCCAGATAACATGGAGTTATGAGGGTTATTCTTTATTGGGTTAATTTAATGTATGGGGTTGTGTAAACTTAATGAGCCCTGGCTTGAAAATTACAAATTTAGTGGCTGGATAAAACCAGTGTGATGAACACTTGGCAAGAAAATGCTGTAGTTAGGCATGACTCCAATATTTCTAAATTTCATCTACTTATATTTCGTTCTTAAAAACCCTGCTCATGTGGATGAGCTGCAGTTTGTCTCTCACATTAAACTTTACCCTCATTATTCAAAAATCTACACTGAATACAAAATTACCCGGTCTTGGGAAATCATTTATATACACTATATTGTCTTTGGTGTAGTTCTCTCCGTCTTGTCTCCTAACTTCCTTTTGAGTTTCTCTGTGGGAGGGGAAAAACTGACAATTCTCTCTGACAGTCTTCTTAGCAGGGAGCAGGATTATCATCCTAATGGCAAATATTCACTGCATCCATCACCATGACAGTGGATGCCCACTATCCAGGGCCTCGTTAGAGCCAACGCTTGCACGTTAGGGTGCAACGCTTCATCTCAACTCTCCACAGAGCTGATTCAGATCTACGCTCGTTATTGTCAAGGAGATAACCGTAGGCCCATACAAAGCCTTAGGAATGTGTGCTGTTCTCAGGGAGGAGTAAAGCAGCTGGTTTTGTACAGCCTACCAAACAAGGTATTGTTGGAGTGCTTCGATTTCATTTGTTGTCACGGAGGGGGCTCTTGAAGTGATGAGGGGAGAACGGGTGAGCACTGAAGAATGTATTTAAACTGCATTCGATTTGTAGGACGAGCTTGCTTCACTCGGAATAAAATGCACATTCTGGCCAAGCCCCCTTATTTTTGAATAATCCTCAAACCTTGATATGTGCACACATTTTAGCCTTGTTGCTAAAGAACAAGAGTAAAAAGAGTCATGGCTGGAGTAGGTGTGGCTTTGACAAATGCTCTGTAGTCCATGTTTACACTTTTATGTTTGCTAAAACGGATGTTGCAGCTGCTCTGTATGTTAAGGCCACTGGGTGTGTTGTTTTGCATCTGTGCTCAACAGTTGTGAAAATTTGACTGCAAACCAAAAAAGCCCATAAAGAAGTACCAAACTGACTCTGTGGTGACCTTTTGTCCTTAAGAAGACCTCATGTTTGGTCGTTAAAAAATCCTGGCGTAGTGTCTCTCATCCTCTGACTGTGATTTGTATTGATCTCCACTGACTCTTGGCAGGAAATGTAATCCATACTAATACACCAACAACAGAACCGCCAGCCTCCGTTGACAGATGGCGTGTGTGGAGTTATAGGCATTAGTGGGTTTGTCTTTTCCTTCCTGTGTCATCCCTCGTGAGTTATGCGTCATCATAAAACAGTGGAGGGAGAGGTTTTTCTGTCTGTGGTGGCACCAGAGTCTCATCTCTTCATTTCTTTCTCCGTTCAGAGGAAGCCATTGTTCCCTAGTATTGCCTGACCATGATTCCTATAATTTCATGGTTGTGTTTTTTTAGTTGTTTTTTTTTTATATCACACACAGGACTAAAATTACGCATCACATTGCAACTTAAATCTTGTGATGACAGACAACTGCACTGTCCTTGTCTGCGGTGTCATTGTGAACAAATGGTCATTGTAATGGTCATTGTGATGTGGGAGCGGCATCTGTGTGCAGGCATGCTGCTGCACAGAAAGCGATCAAAGTTGGTGTGTCTCTCCAGATTATGTCCAAAAGAAGACATTGTTGGATGGGTCACACGTTTCCTTAAGGCAGTCACAGTCGATCACGCAGCTCTTGTTGTTGCGATGGTCCACTTTGATTAAAAACAGATGTCGTACAGATTATATCTGCTTTGTTTTCTAACACCAGGGTTCAATTGTAGAAACGAGGATGACTACTGCTGCTTCTGGCTGCCGTAGTGATCATCACATTTCTCCGACAAATTTATTCGACTCATTTTTTTTGTTGTTGGTTATGCAGTGCAGTAGTGTGTTGCAGCAAAGGCAATGTGAAATTGTCCGAGTTTGACATGTCAACTGTATTGTGTGGAGATTTCCCTGCACTGAAGATCTGATGCACAGATGTCACTTTATCTTTCACTTACCTCGGCACAAGTTTTCAGTCGGTTTTACAACAGGGTGTTGTTCTGGCAGCTGTTTGACTGGGGCGGTTGAGAGCAGGACCTTTTTGTAGAATAGGATGTGACCAACAGTGCCCACAAATAAATATTAGATGTGCTCTGTAGCTCAGAGCTGTACTGTGTTACTTTTAAATATTAACAAATGTCTCTTACATTCAAACCATTGTCAAATGACTTCACACATGCTGATTAAGCCCATCAGCTCCACATGACTCTCTCTGGATTTCTCAGTATAGCAGCTACATTATGTTAGTAAAGTGGGATAGCTGCTAACCTAGTAGAAGAGAGTAGGCTGAAGAAGGTGGTCTGGCTTCTTGTAGCTGCAGTTGAAGTGACTGGATTATTGCAGCTTCATATAAAGACCTCCTCTAAACTGAACAGAGACTGATGATGGTTATTATTCTTAAGGCCATTCAGTTCATTCTTCCTTCCTTCCTTCCTTTCTCCCTCCCCCAGCTACTATTGTTTATCAGTTATTATCCTCCTTTTGGATTTGAGTTCATTTAAGCCGCTTGTTTGCATTGTCATCGTCTCTGCTTCTTTTACTTCTTGCCCTCTGTTCTCATCGGCTCACCATTCATTTTGAACTATGTCAGAACCATGTCATCTCCTGTCACTTTTCATTACCTTTCTTCTTACCTCTAACTCTGTATTAGTACTTTTATTTGTTGGTCTTTCCCCATTCAGCTCTTTATTCCCATTACCCCCTTTGTTCTCCCCCCCCCCCATCTCATTTCACACTGTACCTTTTTGAACTGACAATGACACAAATACAACTGTAGAGTTTTGTTTTTTCACCTGATCACACCCTCCTTTCTCTGCCTTCAGGCCTGCTACAGCTCCTTCAACAACACGACCTGCATCCACAACAGCAAGGCCCACCACAGCTATGACCAAGCCCTCAACCTCTGCAAACCCCAGGACAACTGCATCAAGAGTTACACTTGCACCCTCTGCTGGCAGGACCACAGCAGCACAGCCTTCCAAACCCACTGCCACTGCTAAGAAAGGTTAGGAATGAACCTCCCCTCAAGCTATATTTTATTTTTTCAAAGGAGTTGATTAGACAGTTTCAGGTTCTCAACCTAAAATATTTAAAGTATATTTGAATGGTAGAAAACCTCTACTTGAACACAAATAACTATATCTGTGTATCTGTTATACACACATTTCTAACAGACACAGTCTGGGGTAAAGTATCACAAAGATGAAATTGACTTCACAAAGTAATTCATTAATAATTTGTTATTTATTTTTTCTCATTTCAAGATGTTGGTGGAGCGTCTTCTGCTTCAGTGGCTAAGAAGCCTGCAACAGCTACACTGTCAACGGGTACCAAAAAACCTGAACCCTCTAAACCCACAGCCACGGTAAAGCTCAACTCTGCCTCCAAAATGTCAGCAACCGCAAAGGCAGCAGACCCCAAGAAGTCACAATCTAAAACCTCACAGCCTGCAAAAACTGCCACAAAACCGGTAGCTGCTGTTCGGTTCCCTGCTGTGAGCAAACCACCCCTTGGCCGAACCCCACCGGCCTCTCCATTAAGCAGAACTGCAAATGGCAGCACTTCTCAGTCGAAGCGTGGAACCAAACCCACTCAGGCTGTCCAACCTTTCACTGCTGTCAAGACAAAGAGTGCAAACGCTACCCAACGTGCTGTAGAAGCACGGAGTGCTGCCGTAGCTGCTGTAGCTGCCGTAGCAGTTGCTGCAGTCTCGGCTGCAGAGACGCAAGCAGAGGCTGAAGTGACTGTACCACAAGAATCACCACGTGCTGCCTCTGCAGCAGAGGAGGTCCCTCCAGTCTCTGCACAGGATCCCCCACCAGACGTCATGCCTCAAGAGACTGTGCAAAGCCACACGGCTGCTCCCTCTCCCCCACAAAGCCCCATCAGCACAGCCTCACCAGTAACCTCTCCACCCCAGCATCAGCTAGAGAGCAGTGCTCCCTTGTCAACAGTATCGCCTACATCGTCTGTGGCCTCCCCTCAAGAAGAGCCTTTATGTGAAGAGCATGATTACTTGCTGACAAATCAAACTTCCTCCACATCTAAAGCAGCAGCAAATGTCATCCCTCAGATGGTTCCTCCCATCAGTCTTAATGAGGATGAGGATGAAGAGGAGAGGGAAGGAAGCCAGCTGATATCTGTGTCTGAAATGAGTGGGACAACACAGCCTACAGAAGAGTCCCGACCTGGATCAGCGGGACCAGTGGGAGGGTCTGCTTGGCGAGCTGGTGGCGCCTTGTTCTCTGAGCTGGACTCTGAGGATGTAAGTGGCAGTCAGCAGGGGGCATCTGAACTGAGCGCCCCTGGTGTCCTGGAGGGCACAGAGAGCATGGATGACCTGGGAGAAGGCAGTCTCAAAGGAGCCATTGATATGGAAGGAGCCTCAGCAGGGTCTCCTGACTTTGAGAAGGTTCCTGATATACCAGTTAATGACTTTGAGGAGGAGGAGGACGACGATGACAATGATCGGGTATGTGACATGGATGTGGGCTCAGAGCGAACAGACGACCTGCTGAGACCCAGGCATGACAATGACGTGGATGATGAGGATGATGAAGATGTGGAGATGGCTAGTGAGGGGGTGACGGAGAGTGGGCTGGAAAGCTATGGAAATGCAGACGAGGATGACTTTGCGGAGGATGAAAGGCTGGACAACTTGAACAGAGTGGCCCAGCCACCTCCTCCCCCTCCTCTGCTGCCTTCTGCACCAGCTGCTCAGTGGGACCAACCAAATCCCTTTGCTGATCCCTGGGAAGAAACTGTTCAGCCACTGCAGGTTCCTGAGCTCATGGGTGAGGTGGCAGGAGCAGCGGCAGTGAGCCCTTCAGCCAACCCCTGGCAGGCAGACTCAGAGACCCCAACTCAGACCCCAGCCCAAGCTTGGCTAGAACTAAGCACCACTCCTTTTGTTGTTGAAAACCAAGACGTTGCCCATCATTCTTCTGTCAAAGGTCAGCCTCAAAATCCAGAGGCCCAATTGTACCTGGATCAGTTTAGCCCTGCCCCAATGCAGACCCTGCCCCTAGCTCCTCTTTCTGCCCCAGGAATGTCCCTCTCTAGCACTGTGAGCAGTGAGACCAGCACACCTGAAGAACTATGTGACTACAATAGAGAAGATAAACTGCAACCTCAAGATGCACATGCCACGGAGCCTTCTCCTCAGCCCGACCCATGCATCCACTCGGACAGAGGGGAAGAGGATGGGGAGGAGGAGGCAGAGACCCTGCCAGCTGACGAGGTCTTAGGGGGTCCTGCAACTGCACCCACTTCCAACCCTTCCTCATCTTCAGTAACGGAAGATGAGGCCAGTGACACAGAGGGAGAAGCTCAGCTGGATGATTCTCTGGAGAGGCCAGCACTCTGCAACATCACTTTCGACAGCCAACTTCCAGCACAGCAACGCTGTCTGTCCACCGTGGAAGAAGGAGAGGAGGCTGAGACGGAAGGGGGCGGCGCAGGTGGAGACGCCACCCCGCCTTCAGCTACCTCGTTGGCCTCTTACGGCTTTGACACCATGACCACAGCTTCAAATTCAAATGCCCATTCCACAGGAGAGAGCTGCATCAAGAGCCCGGGCATCTTCTCCCTGGAGGAGCTTCCTGAGGAGGCCAAGGAGCCCTGTCTGATCCCACAGCCTCTCACCCAGTCATCTGTCGCAGAGCACCAGTACATCGAGTGTGGCAAACAGGAACCAGGGTCAGCTGAGCTTGAACAGGAGGAAGCACGGGGGTCAGAGGAATCTCCGTCAAGTCTGTGCTCTCTGCAGAAACCAGAAGACAACCCAGATGACATCCAGCCTCCATATTATTCTGCTATCTGTGAAAAGACTGAGAACTCTTTTGCAGGTAACGTATAGTTCACCCTCTCCCTAACAGCCTAAATAATGTCCCTCGTCTCCCTCCGGCCCTGTTTTACCCTTCCTAATATCTCACTGTTGTAATACATGTTGTCAGTGTTTGTCCTGAAATATCTGGGGGTGGATGTAATCACACTTAAAAAAACAAAAAAACAGAGAGCAAAAACAAAGGGAAGAAATAAAGGGGGCAACAGTGGCCCTTTCCTCTGATATAACCTTTCCATTGAATATATATATATATATATATATGGCTTAAATTCCTGTATGTGCAATAGCTACTATTTACTCCTATTGTGTGAGTGTGTCTGGGTTTTGGTTTCAGTTTTAACACATAATTGTGTGGTTGCCCTGAACAGGCATGTATTGGACTTGTCAATTTACAGCTCTTAAGGCAGAGGGGGGCAAACTAAGCATAAAAAAAGAAGTGCAGAATGAAATGTTCAACATGTTTCCATGTATATTTGTCTTTATACTTTTTACTGATCAAAGCTGATCATTTGGAAAATGAATTTTGATTGTATATTCATGTCTGATTTCACTCTCCTACCTTACTATACAGGCAATCTTGTTCACTCCTCGCCTCTTCTTGCACTTTAAATTGTACCCCAGCTGTGTTTATCCATCATTTGAAGTATTGAACCTTAAAAACTTTAAATAAAGAATAGATTTTTACCATGATGTACTCTCTCCCCGTACAGTTTTATTGAAATGAGCACTTTGGAGTGGAGCTTAAGGTGTATTTATGGTCTATGGGTGTTTGTGTGAGACAAATCATCCACCATCGCTGGTATTCATTTCAAGGACCCTCAAACTTCCCGTTACCAGTAGCTTCTCGTATGAGGTGTTTCCACTCAGTCAACAGTCTCTTCCTGTCCATGCCCGAGTCTTGTTAAAGACCCTGCACAGAAAACTGTAAACTATAACCACTGGAAATCATTCCCACTTGACTGGTCTGAGGCCAGGCGCAAGACCTTCTCCTCCATCGATCGAACTTCAGCATCTCGAGCAGTAAAGAAGTTTTGACGTCTCCGCGTCCGATCTCAAGAGAGGCCCAGTGCTGCTCATTCTGCTGCTACTTTAGTTTCCCTCCAGTCTCTTGTGGGTGTGTTTTAGCTCTTTCCTCCTTAAGCATTCTTGCTGCACTGTTCTACAGCGACGTTAGCTGAGCTTGTGCATGTCACTGTTGCACAATGACTTGATTTTTTTGTTTTTCACCATATCACAAAGGATTGGTTTGTTTGGGGTCAGTGGAAAAAAAAAAAGCTTGGCTCTAGGTTTGAATGTACTTGAGCTTGAATAATGTCAAGTCTTAAAGGTCCAGTTTGTAAGAATTGGCGACACATCGATGGGGACACATGTTAACAATGACGGCCTTCACTCAAACCAGAAAGGATGTAGTTCTTTTTGAAGTTTCCACTTTTAAACTAATCATGCTCAGGCTGCCGTTGAAATAGCAGCATGAGATGGTGGCTTCTATACACGAATAAAGTGACTTTTATACACAATGTTCAATCCTTGCCTCATAAAATGTTACACACTGGACCCTCAATATGATTCATCCTAAAGCCAAGGTGTTCGAGTTGTGCTGTGATGCTGGATGTCTATAAGTGCATGGAGAGCTTTTGCATGTATCACTGTTTGACTAACTTAAAATCTCTGTTCACGGGTGATGACAGTTTGAGTTCACAGTAAGCTTTTCTGTGGCTGACTCGCTGTAGTTGATTTGCATATACAGGAAGTTGGCTGCTTTTTTTTTGCACTCAAAAATCTAATTTCTTAAAAAAAAAAATATGCACAGTTGCTCTCTGCACAAATGTCTCTACTTTGGTCACCACCCCCAGTCACCTCACCTTGGGTCACTGTTTTCTGGTGTGTTAGCTCTTCTTCCACAAATATGAATATTTGCTGTTACTGCTGCATAGCTTTCAAGCCATTCCCTGCTGTCACCTACAAACTATCAGTTGGGTGCTGTAAGCTTTGGGTTTGGCTTCACAATGCTTCCCACTATTCCTTCAGCACTCCCCTTCCCTCCACACCCTTCTGCTTGTACTCACTGCACTGCTGTCACTGTCCTGCTGCTTGTGATTTCCGTTTTATAACATCGCACTACTGTAATCTTCCTTCCCACTTCCTCTCACACACAGGCTTCACTGCACTGCCACACCCTCACCGCCGTGATCACGTCGCGTATCCCAGAAACTACTGCGACATCGCCAAACCTCTCGGCACATCCGTTACTCCGCCTAAGCTGACATGTGCCGACCTCCCTCCGAGGAGCCCGGGGCAGCAGGCGCTCAGCCCCCAGCTCCGCAGGCTGGAGCAACACCAGAGGCAGCTGCTGGAGCTCCAGCATCGCAGGGAGCAACAGAGCAGGCCGCTGGAGGAGGCGGAGCAGGAGAGAAAGAGGAGGGAGGAGGAGGAGCAGAGGAAGAAGAAGGAGGAAGCGGAGGAGGAAATAAAAAGGAATAAAGAGGAAGAGAGACAGGTGAGCGAGCAGGCAGAGATCGCAAACAAGGAAGAGGAGGAGGAGGAGGAGCTGAAGCAGAGGAGAGACCTTGAACTACAACTGCAGCAGCAACAAGAGGAGCTGAAGCAGAGGCAGCAGATCATGCAGTGGCAGCAAGAGCTGCAACAGTCTAATAATAAAGGCCAGGCGGTGCTGTTGTCTCCCACCTCTGGCCTCTGCACCATCTACGAAACCCTGGAGAACAGTGATCCAGAGGACACAGAAGACGAAGAAGAGGAAATGAATAAGCTCAACTCCACTGAGGAGAAGAGGGAGCCCGAGGAGGAGACTTTAAATGAAGAGTTGGATGACATCAGCGAAAGGGTCACACCAGATAAAGAGATATGTCGAGACTCTTTGCCCTCAACCAAAACACCTTCTCCTCCCCCAGATGCCCCGGACACACCGAGCTACCCCTCCCA